>NC_088212.1:9347453-9414953 GCF_036934945.1 Oncorhynchus masou masou | reverse complement strand
TTTGAATTTAAATATAATAGTGTGCTTTGAGTACACCTGGGCAGCACATGTAATGTGGTAATTCTGCCCAAAATATATATTTTAAAATAGAGCTCAAGAGTTGTTTTTTAAAGAATTGTTTGGCAAGGATAGAATCTGCTCTTTCTGAAACTATATAGACATTAAGATGTCTTACCGGGTTGTAATTCTATGGGATAATTAGACAAAGTCACGTTCCGTTTCTCTACCTCTGTGTCATTTCCAAGTTACGCTGTTCATCAGATTCTTCATATACAATTTAACAATTGATAATATTCTCACCCATCAGACTATTGTCAATGTAATGTTGTCTTTAGGTCGAACTCTATTATGTGGGACATCAGTTTGGATATGGTTTAAGGTGTATACTACCGGTCAAAAGTTTTAGAACACCTACTCTTTCAAGGGATTTTCTTTATATTTACTATTTTCTACATTGTAGAAAAATAGTGACAACATCAAAACTATGAAATAACACAAATGGAATCATGAAGTAACCACAAAAGTCAAACAATTCAAAATATATTTTATATTTGAGATTCTTCAAATAGCCACCCTTTGCCTTGATGACAGCTTTGCATACTCTTGGCATTCTCTCAACCAGCTGAAATGGTTTTCCAACAGTCTTGAATGAGTTCCCACATATGCTGAGCACTTGTTGGCTGCTTTTCCTTCACTCTGTGGTCTGACTCATCACAAACCATCTCAATTTGGTTGAGATCGGGGATTGTGGAGGCCAGGTCCTCTGATGCAACACTCCATCACTCTCCGTCTTGGGTCAAATAGCCCTTACACGGCCTAGAGGTGTGTTGGGTCATTGTCCTGTTGAAAAACAAATGATAGTCCCACTAAGCCCAAACCAGATGGGATGGCATATCACTGCAGAATGCTGTGGTAACCGTGCTGGTTAAGGGTGCCTTGAATTCTAAATAAATCAGACAGTGTCACCAGCAAAGCACCCCCACACCGTCACACCTCTTCCTCCATGCTTTACGGTGGGAACTACATGTGCGGAGATCATCCGTTCACCCACAACGCGTCTTGCAAAGACACAACAGTTGGGACCAAAAACCTCCAATTTAGACCAAAGGACAGATTTCCACCAGTCTAATGTACATTACTCGTGTTTCTTGGCCCCAGCAAGTCTCTTCTTATTTTTGGGGTCCTTTAGTAGTGGTTTCTTTGCAGCAATTTGACCATGAAGGCCTGATTCATGCAGTGTCCTCTGAACAGTTGATGCTGAGATGTGTCTGTTACTAAACTCCGTGAAACATTTATTTGGGCTGCAATTTCTGAGGCTGATAACTCTAATGAATCTCTGCAGCAAAACGTAACTCTGGGTCTTCCATTCCTGTGGTGGTCCTCATAAGAGACATTTTCATAATTTGCGACTGCACTTGAAGAAACGCTCAAAGTTCTTGAAATGTTTCGTATTGACTGACCTTCATGTCTTAGGAATGATGGACTGTAGTTTCTCTTTGCTTATTTGAGCTGTTCTTGACACAATATGTGTCACAGTCTTCCTCCTCTTCATCTGAAGAGGAGAGGCGAGAAGGATTGGAGGACCAAAGTGTGTTGTGGTATGTGTTCATCATGAATTTTAATAAAGAAAACACTGAACACTGGAACACACTATACAAAAACAATAAACGAAATAACGACCGTGAAGCTAATGAGAACTGTGCTGACACCAGCAATCAACATAGACAATCACCCACAAACAAACAGTGCAACCCAGGCTACCTAAGTATGATTCTCAATCAGAGACAACTAATGACACCTGCCTCTGATTGAGAACCATACTAGGACGAAACATACAAATCCCCAAATCATAGAAAAACAAACATAGACTGCCCACCCAACTCACGCCCTGACCATACTAAATAAATACAAAACAAAGGAAATAAAGGTCAGAACGTGACAATATGGACTTAGTCTTTTACCCAATACGGCTGTCTTCTGTATACCACCCCTACCTTGTCACAACACAACTGTTTGTCTCAAACACATTAAGAAGGAAAGACATTCCACAAATTAACTTTTAAGAAGGCACACCTGTTCATTCCAGGTGACTACCTCATACAGCTGTTAGAGAGAATGCCAAGAGTTTGCAAAACTGTCATCAAGGCAAAGGGTGGCTACTTGAAGATTCTCAAATATGAAATATATTTTGATTTGTTTAACACTTTTTGGTTAGTCCATGATTCCATATGTGTTATTTCATAGCTTTTGATGTCTTCACTATTATTCTACAATGTAGAAAAAGTACAAATCTAGAAAAACCCTTGAATTAGTAGGTGTTCTAAAACTTTTGACCGGTAGTGTAGTTTGGACGGGCCATCATTGACCGGTAGTGTAGTTTGGATGGGCCGTCATTGACCAGTAGTGTAGATTGGACGGGCCATCATTGACCGGTAGTGTAGTTTGGATGGGCCGTCATTGACCGGTAGTGTAGTTTGGATGGGCCGTCATTGACCGGTAGTGTAGTTTGGACGGGTCGTCATTGACCGGTAGTGTAGTTTGGATGGGCCATCATTGACTGGTAGTGTAGTTTGGACGGGCCTTCATTGACCGGTAGTGTAGTTTAGATGGGCCGTCATTGACCGGTAGTGTAGTTTGGATGGGCCATCATTGACCGGTAGTGTAGTTTGGATGGGCCGTCATTGACCGGTAGTGTAGTTTGGATGGGCCATCATTGACCGGTAGTGTAGTTTGGATGGGCCGTCATTGACCGGTAGTGTAGTTTGGATGGGCCGTCATTGACCGGTAGTGTAGTTTGGATGGGCCGTCATTGACCGGTAGTGTAGTTTGGATGGGCCGTCATTGACCGGTAGTGTAGTTTGGATGGGCCGTCATTGACCGGTAGTGTAGTTTGGATGGGCCGTCATTGACCGGTAGTGTAGTTTGGATGGGCCGTCATTGACCGGTAGTGTAGTTTGGATGGGCCGTCATTGACCGGTAGTGTAGTTTAGATGGGCCGTCATTGACCGGTAGTGTAGTTTGGATGGGCCGTCATTGACCGGTAGTGTAGTTTTTGGAGTGTAGTTTGATGGATCGTCATTGACCGGTAGTGTAGTTTGGATGGGTCATTGATCCCCATTGACCGGTAGTGTAGTTTGGATGGGCCGTCATTGACCGGTAGTGTAGTTTAGGTGGGCCGTCATTGACCGGGTGGTGTGGGCCGTCATTGTAGTTTGGATGGGCCGTCATTGACCGGTAGTGTAGTTTAGATGGGTCGTCATTGACCGGTAGTGTAGTTTGGATGGGCCGTCATTGACCATTGTAGTGTAGTTTGGATGGCCGTCATTTGGAGTGTAGTTTGGATGGGGTGAGGTAACTACGTCATTGACTGGTAGTGTAGTTTGGATGGGCCGTCATTGACTGGTAGTGTAGTTTGGATGGGCCGTCATTGACCGGGTAGATGGGTCAGTTTAGATGGGCTGTCATTGACCGGTAGTGTAGTTTGGATGGGCCGTCATTGACCGGTAGTGTAGTTTGGACGGGTCGTCATTGACCGGTAGTGTAGTTTGGACCGGCTGTCATTGACCGGTAGTGTAGTTTGGACGGGTCGTCATTGACCGGTAGTGTAGTTTAGATGGGCCGTCATTGACCGGTAGTGTAGTTTGGGTGGGCCGTCATTGACCGGTATAGTTTGGATGGGCCGTCATTGACCGGTACTGTAGTTTAGATGGGCCGTCATTGACCGGGAGTGTAGTTTGGATGGGCCATCATTGACCGGTAGTGTAGTTTGGATTGGCCGTCATTGACCGGTAGTGTAGTTTGGATGGGCCGTCATTGACTGGTAGTGTAGTTTGGATGGGCCGTCATTGACTGGTAGCGTAGTTTGGATGGGCCGTCATTGACCGGTAGTGTAGTTTGGACGGGTCGTCATTGACCGGTAGTGTAGTTTGGATGGGCCGTCATTGACCGGTAGTGTAGTTTGATGGGCCGTCATTGACCGGTAGTGTAGTTTGGATGGGTCATTGACCGTAGTTCATTGACCGGTAGTGTAGTTTGGACGGGTCGTCATTGACCGGTAGTGTAGTTTGGATGGGCCGTCATTGACCGGTAGTGTAGTTTGGATGGGCCGTCATTGACCGGTAGTGTAGTTTGGATGGGCCGTCATTGACCGGTAGTAGTTTGATAGTTTAGGATGGGCCGTCATTGACCGGTAGTGTAGTTTGGATGGGCCGTCATTGACCGGTAGTGTAGTTTGGATGGGCCGTCATTGACCGGTAGTGTAGTTTGGATGGGCCGTCATTGACCGGTAGTGTAGTTTGGATGGGCCATCATTGACCGGTAGTGTAGTTTGGATGGGCCGTCATTGACCGGTAGTGTAGTTTAGATGGATGACGGTGTAGTTTGGATCGTCATTGACCGGTAGACGTAGTAGTGTAGTTTAGATGGGCCGTCATTGACCGGTAGTGTAGTTTGGGGATTGTAGTGTAGTTTGATCGTCATTGACCGGTAGTGTAGTTTGGATGGGCCGTCATTGACCGGTAGTGTAGTTTGGATGGGCCGTCATTGACCGGTAGTGTAGTTTGGAAGGGCTGTCATTGACCGGTAGTGTAGTTTGGATGTCATTGACCAGTGAAGGGTTTAGATGGGTTGTCATTGACCGGTAGTGTAGTTTGGATGGATTTTTCCATTGACCGGTAGTGTAGTTTAGTATGCACTATTGACCGGAGTGAGTAGTTTTATCTTGGTCGTCATTGACCGGTATGTGTAGTTTGGATGGGCCGTCATTGACCGGTAGTGTAGTTTGGATGGGCCGTCATTGACCGGTAGTGTAGTTTGGATGGGCCGTCATTGACCGGTAGTGTAGTTTGGATGGGCCGTCATTGACCGGTAGTGTAGTTTGGATGGTCCCGTCATTGACTGGTAGTGTAGTTTGGATGGGCCGTCATTGACTGGTAGCGTAGTTTGGATGGGCCGTCATTGACCGGTAGTGTAGTTTGGACGGGTCGTCATTGACCGGTAGTGTAGTTTAGATGGGCCGTCATTGACCGGTAGTGTAGTTTGGATGGGCCGTCATTGACCGGTAGTGTAGTTTGGACGGGTCGTCATTGACCGGTAGTGTAGTTTGGACCGGCTGTCATTGACCGGTAGTGTAGTTTTGATGGGCCGTCATTGACCGGTAGTGTAGTTTGGACGGGTCGTCATTGACCGGTAGTGTAGTTTAGATGGGCCGTCATTGACCGGTAGTGTAGTTTGGATGGGCCGTCATTGACCGGTAGTGTAGTTTGGACGGGTCGTCATTGACCGGTAGTGTAGTTTAGATGGGCCGTCATTGACCGGTAGTGTAGATTGGACGGGTCGTCATTGACCGGTAGTGTAGTTTGGACCGGCTGTCATTGACCGGTAGTGTAGTTTAGATGGGCCATCATTGACCGGTAGTGTAGTTTGGATGGGCCATCATTGACCGGTAGTGTAGTTTGGACCGGCTGTCATTGACCGGTAGTGTAGTTTAGATTGGCCGTCATTGACCGGTAGTGTAGTTTGGATAGCCGTCATTGACCCTGGTAGTGTAGTTTGGATGGGCCGTCATTGACTGGTAGTGTAGTTTGGATGGGCCACTCTGTACATTTGATGGGTGTCATTGACCGGTAGTGTAGTTTGGAGTGACTGGTAGACTACATCTTGATGGGCCGTCATTGATCCCAGTAGTGTACATTTCTCTTCCCCCATTGACCAATAGTACATTAGAAGGTCCCCCATAGTTTGGATGGGCCGTCATTGACTCTACCCCCATATGGTCCCAGTGTAGTGTAGTTTGGATGGGTCATCTCTCTGACTGGTCCCAGTGTAGTTTGACTACATCTCTGTCCCCATATGTCCGGTAGTGTAGTTTGGACCTGGGCTGTCATTGATGGTAGTGTAGTTTTGATGGGCCGTCATTGACCGGTAGTGTAGTTTGGACGGGTCAGTGACCATCTCTAGTGTAGTTTAGATGGGCCGTCATTGACCGGTAGTGTAGTTTGAAAGGTCATTGACCGGTAGTGTAGTTTAGACTCATCTCTCTTCCCCCGGTCAGTGTAGTTTGATGGGCCCCATTGACCGGTAGTGTAGTTTTGCAGAGTAGTGTAGTTTGGACAGGTACATCTCTTCCGTCATTGACCGGTAGTGTAGTTTAGATGGTCCCAGACTACATTGACCATAGTCCCAGTTTGGATGGGCCATCATTGACAGTCCCCCCCCATTGACCGGTAGTGTAGTTTAGATGGGCCATCATTGACCGGTAGTGTAGTTTGGATGGGCCATCATTGACCGGTAGTGTAGTTTGGACCGGCTGTCATTGACCGGTAGTGTAGTTTAGATGGGCCAGTCATTGACCGGTAGTGTAGTTTGGATGGGCCGTCATTGACCGGTGGTCCCAGTAGTGTAGTTTGGATGGGTGTCATTGACCGGTAGTGTAGTTTGTAGTGGTACATTTTCCGTCATTGACCGGTAGTGTAGTTTAGATGGGCCAAGTAGTCATTGACCGGTAGTGTAGTTTGGATGGGCCGTCATTGACCGGTAGTGTAGTTTGGATGGGCCATCATTGACCGGTAGTGTAGTTTGGATGTCCCAGTAGGTACATCTGAGTGTAGTGTAGTTTGGATGGGCCGTCATTGACCGGTAGTGTAGTTTAGATGGGCCGTCATCAGCTGTGCAGTCTGACTACCAGCCAGTGAGGAGCAGAGATCTAAGCTGTGTTAGTAGGTATATTCAAGCGAATGTCTGTGTCTCCAGTGTGTGTTTGTGTGTGTATGTGTGTATGTGTTTGAGAGCCTATAGTCAGTGTGTGCGTGACCTGTGTGGAGAGGTGTGTGCAGTGTAAACAGGTGAAAGGACTAGGTCTCTACGCCACTCTGAGAGATCTGCAGAGTCTATCTGATCTTCTGCAAATCTGGGTAATCCCACTACACACATATCCTTGTATGCCCCCCCCCCCCACCCCCTGATCCCCAGATGTTATCATATCATCGATCTCTCGGCTCCTCTCGCACCTACAGCTTGCCTGAGAGTATGTGTGTTTACCTGTGTGTTTACTACAGTGTGTGTAGACTACATCTCTCTACCCAAACTGTTGTGAAGATGAAGGTGGATCTCTCTTCCCCCAGTGTCCCAGTGTATATATGTGTGTGTGTGTGTTTACCTATGTGTATGTGTGTGTGTGTTACTATGTTGTGAAGATGAAGGTGGACCTGTAGTGAGGTAACTACATTGTGAAGAAGAAGGTGGATCTGTAGTGAAGTAACTACATTGTGAAGATGAAGGTGGATCTGTAGTGAGGTAACTACATTGTGAAGATGAAGGTGGATCTGTAGTGAGGTAACTACATTGTGAAGAAGAAGGTGAATCTGTAGTGAGGTAACTACGTTGTGAAGATGAAGGTGGATCTGTAGTGAGGTAACTACGTTGTGAAGATGAAGGTGGATCTGTAGTGAGGTAACTACATTGTGAAGATGAAGGTGGATCTGTAGTGAGGTAACTACATTGTGAAGATGAAGGTGGATCTGTAGTGAGGTAACTACATGTGATATTCAACATTTGGAAAGTAGATAGCAAGGTGGGTTGCCAGGTGGGTGAATGGGTGCAACCCACTGGTCTGCAAAACCAAAGCTTCTCGATTCGCTCCCCCCTTTGGGGAGACATAAAGCTTTGATTTTGCTTTAACTTCTGGTAAGACTGCATGTACGTGCACCCGCAAACAGCGGGCTATTTGAATCTATTACCATTATTAGTCCAGGCCTAGCCTGCGTATATTGAATGTTAGTGAACTGCCTTTGACCAAGGCACATAGGGCTCCCTGGTAAATAGTGGCACTCTTTATAGGTACAATAGGGTACAATTTGGGACGCAGCCTTCTCTTCTCTTTACTTCTCCTCCTTAGTATTACATAGACACACAGGGCACACAAGAGACAGGACACAGAGGAGACACATTAGACAGGAGACAGGGCACAGAGGAGACACAGGAGATAGGACACACAGGACACAGAGGACACATCTACCCAAACTGTCCCAGTAGACTAAATCTCTTCCCCATATGGGAGACTACATCAGGACACACAGTAGGACACATCTCACTCACAGGAATAGGTCCCAGACACTGGAGAAACAGGGCTCTACACTGGTCCCAGTAGAGGAAACACTGGAGACACAGTAGATAGGAAACACAGGAGATAGGAAACACCACAGATAGGAAACACTGGGCACAGGAGACACAGATAGACACATCTCTCTCTAGGAAAGACAGGAGACAGGAGACACAGATAGACACACAGGTAGACAGGAGACAGGAGACACAGTAGATAGGAAACACAGGAGATAGGAAACATAGGAGATAGGAAACACAGGAGACACAGGAGATAGGAAACATAGGAGATAGGACACACAGGACAGACAGGAGACAGGACACACAGGAGATAGGAAACACAGGAGATAGGAAACACAGGAGATAGGAAACACAGGAGATAGGACACACTCTACAAACTGATCCCAGATAGACACAGATAGGTAGGAACACATAGGAGATAGGAACACACAGTAGATAGGAAACACAGGAGATAGGACACACAGTAGATAGGAAACACAGGAGATAGGACACACAGTAGATAGGAAACACAGGAGATAGGACACACAGTAGATAGGAAACACAGGAGATAGGACACATATGGATCCCAGAGATAGGACACAGGACACACTGGAGAAACAGGAGACAGGGCCCATTGAGACACAGTAGACTACATAGGAAACACAGGAGATAGGACACCACAAACTGGAGTAGACAGGAGACACAGTAGATAGGAAACACAGGAGATAGGAAACACATCTCTCTTTAGAGAGTAGAAACATAGGAGATAGGACACACTAGACAGACAGGAGACAGGACACACAGGAGACTAGGAGACACTTGACACAAAGGAGAGACACGGCAGTTCCCCATAGATGGTAACCGGAGCTGCAAGACCAGGTGAAAATCTGTCGTTCTGTCCCTGAACAACCCACTGTTTTTAGGCTGTCATAAGAATTAGTTCGTAACTGACTTGCAGAGTTAAATAAAGATAAAATAAAAACACACAGGGGAGGAGACACAAGAGGACAACAACAATGGGGGTAAACAAATCACTCAAAAAGGTCTGCTCTGTTTCCACAAGATTCTCTGCAATGTCCAATTATCTGCCAGTGAACGGTAACCATTATTTTGTTGCCATCAAAGCATTTCTCCTCTCCAGAGAGACGGATGAAAGCCATACTTAGGGATTTTTCCATGAAAACCATTATATTAAAAGCTTGTGTATGCACTAAAGACTGCAGCGATGTGAGTAGTTCTTTATCTTGTCCTCTTGTTTTCCTCATCCTGTTCTCCATGATCTAGCTTGACCAATTACTCAACCACTTTCCCCATATGGTCCCAGTAGGTTACATCTCTCTTCCCCCATATGGTCCCAGTAGACTACATCTCTCTTCCCCCATATGGTCCCAGTAGACTACATCTCTCTTCCCCCATATGGTCCCAGTAGACTACATCTCTCTTCCCCCATATGGTCCCAGTAGACTACATCTCTCTTCCCCCATATGGTCCCAGTAGACTACATCTCTCTTCCCCCATATGGTCCCAGTAGACTACATCTCTCTTCCCCCATATGGTCCCAGTAGACTACATCTCTCTTACCCAAACTGTCCCAGTAGACTACATCTCTCTTCCCCCATATGGTCCCAGTAGACTACATCTCTCTCTACCCAAACTGTCCCAGTAGACTACATCTCTCTCTACCCAAACTGTCCCAGTAGACTACATCTCTCTTCCCCCATATGGTCCCAGTAGACTACATCTCTCTTCCCCCATATGGTCCCAGTAGACTACATCTCTCTCTACCCAAACTGTCCCAGTAGACTACATCTCTCTTACCCCATATGGTCCCAGTAGACTACATCTCTCTTCCCCCATATGGTCCCAGTAGACTACATCTCTCTTCCCCCATATGGTCCCAGTAGACTACATCTCTCTCTACCCAAACTGTCCCAGTAGACTACATCCCAGTAGACTCTCTCTTCCCCCATATGGTCCCAGTAGACTACACTACCCATGTCCCAGTAGACTACATCTCTCTTCCCCCATATGGTCCCAGTAGACTACATCTCTCTTCCCCCAAACTGTCCCAGTAGACTACATCTCTCTCCCCCATATGGTCCCAGTAGACTACACTACCCATGGTCTCATCTCTACCCAAACTGTCCCAGTAGACTACATCTCTCTTCCCCATATGGTCCCAGTAGACTACATCTCTCTTCCCCATATGGTCCCAGTAGACTACATCTCTCTCTACCCAAACTGTCCCAGTAGACTACATCTCTCTTCCCCATATGGTCCCAGTAGACTACATCTCTCTCCCCCAAACTGTCCCAGTAGACTACATCTCTCTCTACCCAAACTGTCCCAGTAGACTACATCTCTCTCTCCCCCAAACTGTCCCAGTAGACTACATCTCTCTTCCCCCATATGGTCCCAGTAGACTACATCTCTCTCTACCCAAACTGTCCCAGTAGGCTACATCTCTCTCTACCCAAACTGTCCCAGTAGGCTACATCTCTCTACTGTCCCAGTCTCTCTCTACCCAAACTGTCCCAGTAGACTACATCTCTCTTCCCCCAAATGGTCCCAGTAGACTACATCTCTCTTCCCCCATATGGTCCCATCTCTCTCCCCCAAACTGTCCCTACATCATCTCTCTACCCAAACTGTCCCAGTAGGCTACATCTCTCTCTACCCAAACTGTCCCAGTAGACTACATCTCTCTCTACCCAAACTGTCCCAGTAGGCTACATCTCTCTCTACCCAAACTGTCCCAGTAGACTACATCTCTCTTCCCCCATATGGTCCCAGTAGACTACATCTCTCTTCCCCCATATGGTCCCAGTAGACTACATCTCTCTTCACCCAAACTGTCCCAGTAGACTACATCTCTCTTCCCCCATATGGTCCCAGTAGACTACATCTCTCTTCCCCCATATGGTCCCAGTAGACTACATCTCTCTTCCCCATATGGTCCCAGTAGACTACATCTCTCTTCCCCATATGGTCCCAGTAGACTACATCTCTCTCTCCCCCATATGGTCCCAGTAGACTACATCTCTCTTCCCCCATATGGTCCCAGTAGACTACATCTCTTCTCTATGGTCCCAAATCTCTTCCCCCTGTCCCAGTAGACTACATCTCTCTCTTACCCAAACTGTCCCAGTAGACTACATCTCTCTCTACCCAAACTGTCCCAGTTCTCTTCCCCCATATGGTCCCAGTAGACTACATCTCTCTCTACCCAAACTGTCCCAGTAGACTACATCTCTCTCTACCCAAACTGTCCCAGTAGACTACATCTCTCTTCCCCCATATGGTCCCAGTAGACTACATCTCTCTTCCCCCATATGGTCCCAGTAGACTACATCTCTCTACCCAAATGTCCCAGTAGACTACATCTCTCTTCCCCCATATGGTCCCAGTAGACTACATCTCTCTCTACCCAAACTGTCCCAGTAGACTACATCTCTCTTCCCCCATATGGTCCCAGTAGACTACATCTCTCTTCCCCCATATGGTCCCAGTAGACTACATCTCTCTTCCCCCAAATGGTCCCAGTAGACTACATCTCTCTCTACCCAAACTGTCCCAGTAGACTACATCTCTCTTCCCCCATATGGTCCCAGTAGACTACATCTCTCTCTACCCAAACTGTCCCAGTAGACTACATCTCTCTCTACCCAAACTGTCCCAGTAGACTACATCTCTCTTCCCCCATATGGTCCCAGTAGGCTACATCTCTCTCTACCCAAACTGTCCCAGTAGGCTACATCTCTCTCTACCCAAACTGTCCCAGTAGGCTACATCTCTCTCTACCCAAACTGTCCCAGTAGACTACATCTCTCTTCCCCCATATGGTCCCAGAAGACTACATCTCTCTCTACCTAAACTGTCCCAGTAGGCTACATCTCTCTCTACCCAAACTGTCCCAGTAAGCTACATCTCTCTCTACCCAAACTGTCCCAGTAGGCTACATCTCTCTCTACCCAAACTGTCCCAGTAGACTACATCTCTCTTCCCCCATATGGTCCCAGTAGGCTACATCTCTCTCTACCCAAACTGTCCCAGTAGGCTACATCTCTCTCTACCCAAACTGTCCCAGTAGGCTACATCTCTCTCTACCCAAACTGTCCCAGTAGACTACATCTCTCTTCCCCCATATGGTCCCAGTAGACTACATCTCTCTTCCCCCATATGGTCCCAGTAGACTACATCTCTCTTCCCCCATATGGTCCCAGTAGACTACATCTCTCTTCCCCATATGGTCCCAGTAGACTACATCTCTCTTCCCCCATATGGTCCCAGTAGACTACATCTCTCTTCCCCCATATGGTCCCAGTAGACTACATCTCTCTTCCCCCATATGGTCCCAGTAGACTACATCTCTCTTCCCCCATATGGTCCCAGTAGACTACATCTCTCTCTACCCAAACTGTCCCAGTAGGCTACATCTCTCTCTACCCAAACTGTCCCAGTAGACTACATCTCTCTTCCCCCATATGGTCCCAGTAGACTACATCTCTCTTCCCCCATATGGTCCCAGTAGACTACATCTCTCTCTACCCAAACTGTCCCAGTAGACTACATCTCTCTACCCAAACTGTCCCAGTAGGCTACATCTCTCTCTACCCAAACTGTCCCAGTAGACTACATCTCTCTTCCCCCATATGGTCCCAGTAGACTACATCTCTCTTCCCCCATATGGTCCCAGTAGACTACATCTCTCTTCCCCCATATGGTCCCAGTAGACTACATCTCTCTTCCCCCATATGGTCCCAGTAGACTACATCTCTCTTCCCCCATATGGTCCCAGTAGACTACATCTCTCTACCCAAACTGTCCCAGTAGACTACATCTCTCTACCCAAACTGTCCCAGTAGACTACATCTCTCTCTACCCAAACTGTCCCAGTAGACTATATCTCTCTTCTCCCATATGTTCCCAGTAGACTACATCTCTCTCTACCCAAACTGTCCCAGTAGGCTACATCTCTCTCTACCCAAACTGTCCCAGTAGACTACATCTCTCTCTACCCAAACTGTCCCAGTAGACTACATCTCTCTTCCCCCATATGGTCCCAGTAGACTACATCTCTCTCTACCCAAACTGTCCCAGTAGACTACATCTCTCTTCCCCCATATGGTCCCAGTAGACTACATCTCTCTCTACCCAAACTGTCCCAGTAGACTACACTACATGGTCCCAGTAGACTCTCTCTCCCCCAAACTGTCCCAGTAGACTACATCTCTCTTCCCCCATATGGTCCCAGTAGACTACATCTCTCTTCCCCCATATGGTCCCAGTAGACTACATCTCTCTCTACCCAAACTGTCCCAGTAGACTACATCTCTCTTCCCCCATATGGTCCCAGTAGACTACATCTCTCTTCCCCCATATGGTCCCAGTAGACTACATCTCTCTTCCCCCATATGGTCCCAGTAGACTACATCTCTCTTCCCCCATATGGTCCCAGTAGACTACATCTCTCTCTACCCAAACTGTCCCAGTAGACTACATCTCTCTTCCCCCATATGGTCCCAGTAGACTACATCTCTCTTCCCCCATATGGTCCCAGTAGACTACATCTCTCTTCCCCCATATGGTCCCAGTAGACTACATCTCTCTCTACCCAAACTGTCCCAGTAGACTACATCTCTCTTCCCCCAAATGGTCCCAGTAGACTACATCTCTCTTCCCCCATATGGTCCCAGTAGACTACATCTCTCTCTACCCAAACTGTCCCAGTAGACTACATCTCTCTCTACCCAAACTGTCCCAGTAGACTACATCTCTCTTCCCCATATGGTCCCAGTAGACTACATCTCTCTTCCCCCAAACTGTCCCAGTAGACTACATCTCTCTTCTACCCAAACTGTCCCAGTAGGCTACATCTCTCTTCCCCAAACTGTCCCAGTAGCTACATCTCTCTCTACCCAAACTGTCCCAGTAGACTACATCTCTCTTCCCCCATATGGTCCCAGTAGACTACATCTCTCTCTACCCAAACTGTCCCAGTAGGCTACATCTCTCTCTACCCAAACTGTCCCAGTAGGCTACATCTCTCTACCCAAACTGTCCCAGTAGGCTACATCTCTCTCTACCCAAACTGTCCCAGTAGACTACATCTCTCTTCCCCCATATGGTCCCAGTAGACTACATCTCTCTCTACCCAAACTGTCCCAGTAGACTACATCTCTCTTCCCCCATATGGTCCCAGTAGACTACATCTCTTCCCCCAAATGGTCCCAGTAGACTACATCTCTCTTCTACCCAAACTGTCCCAGTAGACTACATCTCTCTTCCCCATATGGTCCCAGTAGACTACATCTCTCATATGGTCCCAGTAGACTACATCCCATATGGTCCCAGTAGACTACATCTCTCTTCCCCCATATGGTCCCAGTAGACTACATCTCTCTTCCCCCAAATGGTCCCAGTAGACTACATCTCTCTTCCCCCATATGGTCCCAGTAGACTACATCTCTCTCTACCCAAACTGTCCCAGTAGACTACATCTCTCTCTACCCAAACTGTCCCAGTAGACTACATCTCTCTTCCCCCATATGGTCCCAGTAGGCTACATCTCTCTCTACCCAAACTGTCCCAGTAGGCTACATCTCTCTCTACCCAAACTGTCCCAGTAGGCTACATCTCTCTCTACCCAAACTGTCCCAGTAGACTACATCTCTCTCCCCAATCTGGTCCCCCTACTTCTCTGGTCCCAGTAGACTACATCTCTCTTCCCCCATATGGTCCCAGTAGACTACATCTCTCTTCCCCCATATGGTCCCAGTAGACTACATCTCTCTTCCCCAAACTGTCCCAGTAGACTACATCTCTCTCTCCCCATATGGTCCCAGTAGACTACATCTCTCTCTACCCAAACTGTCCCAGTAGACTACATCTCTCTCTCCCCCAAACTGTCCCAGTAGACTACATCTCTCTTCCCCCATATGGTCCCAGTAGGCTACATCTCTCTCTACCCAAACTGTCCCAGTAGACTACATCTCTCTTCCCCAAATGTCCCAGTAGACTACATCTCTCTTCCCCAAATGTCCCAGTAGACTACATCTCTCTTCCCCCAAACTGTCCCAGTAGACTACATAGACTACTCTCTCTACCCAAACTGTCCCAGTATCTCTACCCAAACTGTCCCACTACATCTCTCTCTACCCAAACTGTCCCAGTCCCAGTAGACTACATCTCTCTACCCAAACTGTCCCAGTAGGTCTACCCAAACTGTCCCAGTAGCTACATCTCTCTCTTCCCCCATATGGTCCCAGTAGACTACATCTCTCTTACCCCCCATATGGTCCCAGTAGACTACATCTCTCTTCCCCCATATGGTCCCAGTAGACTACATCTCTCTACCCAAACTGTCCCAGTAGACTACATCTCTCTTCCCCAAACTGTCCCAGTAGACTACATCTCTCTCTACCCAAACTGTCCCAGTAGGCTACATCTCTCACCCAAACTGTCCCAGTAGAATCTCTCTTCCCCCCATATGGTCCCAGTAGACTACATCTCTCTCTACCCAAACTGTCCCAGTAGACTACATCTCTTCTCTACCCAAACTGTCCCAGTAGACTACATCTCTCTTCCCCCATATGGTCCCAGTAGACTACATCTCTCTCTACCCAAACTGTCCCAGTAGACTACATCTCTCTCTACCCAAATGTCCCAGTAGGCTACATCTCTCTACCCAAACTGTCCCAGTAGACTACATCTGGGTTCTCCAAACTGTTCTCTACATCTCTCTACCGATGATTTTGTCCCAAACTGTCCCAGTAGACTACATCTCTTATCTACCCAAACTGTCCCAGTAGACTACATCTCTCTTCCCCATATGGTCCCAGTAGACTACATCTCTCTTCCCCCATATGGTCCCAGTAGACTACATCTCTCTCCCCAAACTGTCCCAGTAGACTACATCTCTCTCTACCCAAACTGTCCCAGTAGACTACATCTCTTACCCAAACTGTCCCAGTAAGCTACATCTCTAAGGTCTACCCAAACTGTCCCAGTAGGCTACATCTCTCTCTACCCAAACTGTCCCAGTAGACTACATCTCTCTTCCCCCATATGGTCCCAGTAGGCTACATCTCTCTACCCAAACTGTCCCAGTAAGCTACATCTCTCTCTACCCAAACTGTCCCAGTAGGCTACATCTCTATTCTACCCAAACTGTCCCAGTAGACTACATCTCTCTCTACCCAAACTGTCCCAGTAGACTACATCTCTCTCCCCCATATGGTCCCAGTAGACTACATCTCTCTTCCCCCATATGGTCCCAGTAGACTACATCTCTCTCCCCCATATGGTCCCAGTAGACTACATCTCTCTTCTACCCAAACTGTCCCAGTAGACTACATCGCTCTTCCCCCATATGGTCCCAGTAGACTACATCTCTTCCCCCAAACTGTCCCAGTAGACTACATCTCTCTTCCCCCATATGGTCCCAGTAGACTACATCTCTCTCTACCCAAACTGTCCCAGTAGGACTACATCTCTCTCTACCCAAACTGTCCCAGTAGACTACATCTCTCTTCCCCATATGGTCCCAGTAGACTACATCTCTCTTCCCCCATATGGTCCCAGTAGGCTACATCTCTCTCTACCCAAACTGTCCCAGTAGACTACATCTCTCTTCCCCCATATGGTCCCAGTAGGCTACATCTCTCTCTACCCAAACTGTCCCAGTAGGCTACATCTCTCTCTACCCAAACTGTCCCAGTAGACTACTTCTCTCTTCCCCCATATGGTCCCAGAAGACTACATCTCTCTCTACCTAAACTGTCCCAGTAGGCTACATCTCTCTCTACCCAAACTGTCCCAGTAGGCTACATCTCTCTCTACCCAAACTGTCCCAGTAGGCTACATCTCTCTCTACCCAAACTGTCCCAGTAGGCTACATCTCTCTCTACCCAAACTGTCCCAGTAGACTACATCTCTCTACCCAAACTGTCCCAGTAGACTACATCTCTCTCTACCCAAACTGTCCCAGTAGGCTACATCTCTCTCTTTTTCCATGCTGTAGTGTATTTATATTGTAAAAAATAAATGAGACTAATTCATTTTTATTCATGACCATTTTCCCTAACAATGTTGTCAACGACAGAAGGTAAAATACATTTATAAATGTTTCTGTCTCATGAAAAAGTCCATATCCTAGTGAAGTGGATATTTTAAACCATATTGCAGCTGTATATTTTTATTACTCATCAAATAATCTTTGTATTATATTAAGTCTTATTCAGAACTAGTAGTTTGGCTCAACTTTCCCCCTGACCTCCCCAAATGAAACAGTAGCTCGGTTTCCATCCAGTTGGTGACAGTTTTTCATGCAAATTTTCTACAATCTTCATGAAAAAAATATGCGCATATTCCTTACCAGAGGGGCGTGTCCATCCAAAACAACCTGTGCTTGATGATGTAGTGCACATAAACATGTTTGCGGTTGCAGGGACTTCCCACTCACCGTATATTTATAAAATCTAATGGGTTTCCAACGCGTTTTCAACTCTACCGATGATTTTGTCACAAAAAAAAAACGGTTTAAAAAAACCGTTGCGATAATACAGCGAACTGATAAAGTGGACAGGTTATCTGATGAGATATGGATAAAAGCTAGATCATTTTGTATTTGATAATTGGCAGCTAAGCACTGATCATCATATCACAAGGATCATTCAAATGAAGGCCTACCCTCCTGGATATTTAGTGAACATTTGCAGGATGTGTCGACCGTGCCTGGGTAGGCCGTCATTGTAAATAATAATTTGATCTTAACTGACTTGCCATAGTTACATTAAGGTTAAATAAATTTTTTTTAAAAAAAAACATTTGTATGAAGCTCATCATTGTGCACTTCACCATCATAAGTTATGAAATAAGTTATACAGTTAATCATAACTTATTCCATCTCTCTATAAACTCTGCTTTTCCACGTGGTGGTAGACCAACAAAACATATCGTCACGTGACTCCAAGTTTACTGCGACGTGATGGTTTTTATATCAATATTCGCAATTGTCGAATAATCTATTTCACTGACCCCCCCCCCCCCCAGTCTTGCGTCAATTGTTTTGTCCACGTTGGAACATTTGACAGACAAATGTGTTGTTTCCATAAGGCCTGTCTTTTAGATGCGTCAGGTCATCTCTCTGCATCTCTCTGCATGAAATCTCATTCTGTCTTCCCTGTGTGTTCCCTGTGTGTTCCCTGTGTGTTCCCTGTGTGTTCCCTGTGTGTTCCCTGTGTGTTCCCTGTGTGTTCCCTGTGTGTTCCCTGTGTGTTCCCTGTGTGTTCCCTGTGCTTTCCCTGTGTGTTCCCTGTGTGTTCCCTGTGTGTTCCCTGTGTGTTCCCTGTGTGTTCCCTGTGTGTTCCCTGTGTGTTCCCTGTGTGTTCCCTGTGTGTTCCCTGTGTGTTCCCTGTGTGTTCCCTGTGTGTTCCCTGTGTGTTCCCTGTGTGTTCCCTGTGTGTTCCCTGTGTGTTCCCTGTGTGTTCCCTGTGTGTTCCCTGTGTGTTCCCTGTGTGTTCCCTGTGTGTTCCTTGTGTGTTCCCTGTGTGTTCCCTGTGTGTTCCCTGTGTGTTCCTTGTGTGTTCCCTGTGTGTTCCCTGTGTGTTCCCTGTGTGTTCCCTGTGTGTTCCCTGTGTGTTCCCTGTGTGTTCCCTGTGTGTTCCCTGTGTGTTCCCTGTGTGTTCCCTGTGTGTTCCCTGTGTGTTCCCTGTGTGTTCCCTGTGTGTTCCCTGTGTGTTCCCTGTGTGTTCCCTGTGTGTTCCCTGTGTGTTCCTTGTGTGTTCCCTGTGTGTTCCCTGTGCTTTCCCTGTGTTCCCTGTGTGTTCCCTGTGTGTTCCTTGTGTGTTCCCTGTCTGTTCCCTGTGTGTTTCCTGTGTGTTCCTGTGTGTTCCCTGTGTGTTCCCTGTGTGTTCCCTGTGTGTTCCCTGTGTGTTCCTGTGTGTTCCCTGTGTGTTCCCTGTGCTTTCCCTGTGTGTTCCCTGTGTGTTCCCTGTGTGTTCCCTGTGTGTTCCCTGTGTGTTCCCTGTGTGTTCCTTGTGTGTTCCCTGTGTGTTCCCTGTGCTTTCCCTGTGTGTTCCCTGTGTGTTCCCTGTGCTTTCCCTGTGTGTTCCCTGTGTGTTCCTTGTGTGTTCCCTGTGTGTTCCCTGTGTGTTCCTTGTGTGTTCCCTGTGTGTTCCCTGTGTGTTCCCTGTGCTTTCCCTGTGTGTTCCCTGTGTGTTCCCTGTGTGTTCCTGTGTGTTCCCTGTGCTGTTCCCTGTGTGTTCCTGTGTGTTTCCCTGTGTGTTCCTGTGTTCCCTGTGTGTTCCCTGTGTGTTCCCTGTGTGTTCCTTGTGTGTTCCCTGTGTGTTCCTGTGTGTTCCCTGTGTGTTCCCTGTGTGTTCCCTGTGTGTTCCCTGTGTGTTCCCTGTGTGTTCCCTGTGTGTTCCCTGTGTGTTCCCTGTGCGTTCCCTGTGTGTTCCCTGTGTGTTCCCTGTGTGTTCCTGTGTGTTCCCTGTGTGTTCCCTGTGTGTTCCTTGTGTGTTCCCTGTGTGTTCCCTGTGTGTTCCCTGTGTGTTCCCTGTGTGTTCCCTGTGTGTTCCCTGTGTTCCCTGTGTGTTCCCTGTGCTTTCCCTGTGTGTTCCCTGTGTGTTCCCTGTGTGTTCCCTGTGCTTTCCCTGTGTGTGTTCCCTGTGTGTTCCCTGTGTGTTCCCTGTGTGTTCCCTGTGTGTTCCTGTGTGTTCCCTGTGTGTTCCCTGTGTGTTCCCTGTGTGTTCCCTGTGTGTTCCCTGTGCGTTCCCTGTGTGTTCCCTGTGTGTTCCCTGTGCTTTCCTGTGTTCCCTGTGTGTTCCCTGTGTGTTCCCTGTGTGTTCCCTGTACTTTCCCTGTGCGTTCCCTGTGTGTTCCCTGTGTGTTCCCTGTGTGTTCCCTGTGTTTCCTGTGTTTCCTGTGTGTTCCCTGTGTGTTCCCTGTGTGTTCCTGTGTGTTCCCTGTGTGTTCCTGTGTGTTCCCTGTGTGTTCCCTGTGTTCCCTGTGTGTTCCCTGTGTGTTCCCTGTGTGTTCCTGTGTTTCCTGTGTGTTCCCTGTGCTTTCCTGTGTGTTCCCTGTGTGTTCCCTGTGTGTTCCCTGTGCGTTCCCTGTGCTTTCCCTGTGTGTTCTTCATACTATAAAATGAATACCACGGAATTCTAAGCAAATCTAAAGGAACTAGCGGAGCCCACAGCCATATGGCACAGCCAGATCAGGACCTAACATAAGGACAACTCAGAGTATGCTATTCTGTTCTTCTGAAATAGACTACATTTTCTTCACAGCATACTTCTTTAGACTTGTCTAAAATCAATCATGGATTTATTATGATGGTGTAGACCATATTACATGGATTTATTATGATGGTGTAGACCATATTACATGGATTTATTATGATGGTGTAGACCATATTACATGGATTTATTATTATGGATTTATTATGATGGTGTAGACCATATTACATGGATTTATTGTGATGGTGTAGACCATATTACATGGATTTATTATGATGGTGTAGACCATATTACATGGATTTATTGTGATGGTGTAGACCATATTACATGGATTTATTATGATGGTGTAGACCATATTACATGGATTTATTATGATGGTGTAGACCATATTACATGGATTTATTGTGATGGTGTAGACCATATTACATGGATTTATTATGATGGTGTAGACCATATTACATGGATTTATTAGACTTTTTAAAATATAGATGTTCCAAATGCCTGTGTCAGTAAACTATGTGTGGAAGCTGTCATAGTAAATAAGAATTTGGTCTTAACTGACTTGCCTGTTAAATAAAGGTTAAATAAATTAAAAAATAGAAAAAAATGTGTTTATGTTAATTAATGGTAAATTACCGTGAGACCGGCAGGTATTTGCTTGACAATCACCGGCTGACAAAATGTCATGCCTGCCACAGCCCTAGTCTGGTCACGTGGTAACTCCTGACCCCATGACCCCTGATGAGAATGAACCCCCCAGTGTTAACAAGGCTGCCTGGTTACAATCCCCCTGCAGTCCGTCCATAAGCTCATTAACACAGCACTAACACATGGCTCTCCAAAGGGGGAATTGAGGCGTCATCAGGCGTCACTTCGCCACAACTCCACACTGTGCAGCGGTCCAAGTAGGTGAAAATGTCACCCGTCCCTGGCCCTCGTCCCGCTCTCGCGTCGCGTGTCTTGGTGACCGTGTCGGTGGCGGCGGCGGTCAGCTCAGCTCGTCTGTAGTTGTGCCAGCTCTGTCAGCCGTGAGGCGAGGTGAGCCGTGTGGCGTAGAGTCGAGCTGCCAGACCTGCTTATTATTATTACTGCCAGGATCATTAAGTCAGCGGGCCTCTGAAAGAGCAGGTTTACTGTCGACTTGACTTCTAGTCTCTGTCGGCTTCTCTCTCTCTTCTCACTCTCCTGACATCCTTTCTTTCTGTGATTGTCTGACTGACTGCTTTCCTCGCTCTCTCTTGCTCTCTCTTGCTTTCTCTTGCTCTCTCTCTCTCTCTCTTTCTCTCTCGCTCCCTCTCTCACTCGCTTTTGCTCTCTCTCTTGCTCTCTCTCTCTTTCTCACTCTCTCTCTCTCTTTCACGGTCTCTCTCTCGCTCTCTTGTCTCTCTCGCTCTCTTGTTTTCTCGCTTCTTCTTGCTTGCTCTCGCTCTTCTCTCGCTCTCTCTCTCTCTTCTTCGCTTCTCTTCGCTCTCTCGCTCTCTCTCTCTCTCGCTCTCTCTCTCTCTCTTCGCTCTCTCCTTTCTTGCTCTTCCTCTGACTTCGCTTCTCTCTCTCTGCTCTTGTCGCTCTCTTCGCTCTCTTCGCTCTCTGCGCTTTCTTCATCGCTCTCTCTCTTCGCTCACAAAGGTGACTCTCCCTCAGGGAGGAAACTTCTCTCTCTCGCTCTCTCTCTGTCTCGCTCTCTGTCTCTCTTGCTCTCTCTTTCTCGCTCTCTCTCTCTCTTGCTCTCTCTCTCTCTCTCTCTCTCTCTCTCGCTCTCTCTCTCTCGCTCTCTCTCTCTCGCTCGCTCTCTTGCTCTCGCACTGACTGACACTAACTCTCTCTCTCTCTGCTCTTGTCTGTGGCATGGAACCTGCTGCTTCCCGCTATGCCTCATGAATATTCATCAAAGGGCGTTATTTGCATTATTTGCCCCTGAAAAACGGGAGAGTACACAAAGGTGACAGCTGTCAACCTCAGGGAGGAAACATATTGGAAGCCTGTGTGTGTGTGTGTGTGTGTATGTGTGTGTGTGTACACAGGTGTGGCCACAGTGTGTGTGCCATTGTGTGTGTGTGTGTGTGTGTGTGTGTGTGTGTGTGTGTGTGTGTGTGTGTGTGTGTGTGTGTGTGTGCGCTTGAGAGGGAGACAGAGAACGAGAGGGAGAACGCGAGAGAAAGCAGTTTTGTTTATTTAGAATGATTGACATGATCACTGAACTGTAGTTAGTGTGTTTGTGTTTGGATGGAGTTGTTGTTGTGGTACTGTACTCTCTGTGTGTGTGTGTGTGTGTGTGTGTGTGTGTGTGTGTGTGTGTGTGTGTGTGTGTGTGTGTGTGTGTGTGTGTGTGTGTGTGTGTGTGTGTGTGCGCGTGCGCATGCGCATGCGTGTGTGTGTGTGCAAGCACATAGCTATGTGTTTGTGTGCGTCTGGCAGGCTTTGTGTCTGTGAATGTCAGTGAGGGTTATTTGATATGTAAATGTGAAGAAGGTATTATGCGTGGTTATTGTCTCTGCCACTCCATCGGACTCCTTCTTTACAACGACAGGCGTGCAGACTGCAATGGAATGGAATCCAACCACTGTGCACCTCATTTAAATGCTTTGCTTTCACTGCCTTCCAGGTTTCTTGACCTGGCATCGTTAACTACTAGCCTTGGTTCCTCATAAACATTGTTTACCTCCGCTTCTCCTTGTGTGACCAGTTGTTTGGCTCTCTTTTCTCTCAGGTACATGGCCACAGATGTTGGCAGCCATTGTGTAGAGAGGGCCACTGAGTGTCCCTGTGGCTCCCTGTCCTGTCACCCTAGTGTCCCTGCTGCCTCCCCACTGCATCCCCACCCTGCCCCTGCCTCCCTGTCACCCTGCCTCACCCTGTCACCCTGCCTCCCTGTCACCCTGCCTCCCTGCCACCCTGCCTCCCTCCTCCACCCTGCCTCCCTGTCAGCCCTGTCACCTGTCTGCCTCCCTGCCACCCTGCCTCCCTGCCTCCCTGCCTGCCTCCTGTCACCCTCCACCCTGCCACCCTGCCTCCCTGCCACCCTGCCTCCCTGCCTCCCTGTCACCCTGCCTCCCTGTCACCCTCCACCCTGCCTCCCTGCCACCCTGTCTCAGAGCCATCCTCCACCCTGCCTCCCAGCCACTCTGCCTCCCTGCCACCCTGTCTCAGAGCCATCCTCCACCCTGCCTCCCTGTCACCCTGCCTCCCTGTCACCCTCCACCCTACCTCCCCACCATCCTCCACCCTTCCTCCCTGTCACACTGCCTCCCTGCCACCCTGCCTCCCTGCCACCCTGCCTCCCTGTCACCCTGCCTCCCTGCCACCCTGCCTCCCTGCCACCCTGTCACCCTGCCTCCCTGCCACCCTGCCTCCCTGTCACCCTGCCTCCCTGTCACCCTGCCTGCCCCTGTCACCCTCCCCACCCTGCCTCCTGCCACCCTTCCTCCCTGCCACCCTGCCTCCCTGCCACCCTGCCTCCCTGTTCCTCCCCACCCCACCCTCCCCACCATCCTCCACCCTTCCTCCCTGTCACCCTGCCTCCCTGCCACCCTGCCTCCCTGTCACCCTCCACCCTGCCTCCCTGTCACCCCCACCCTACCTCCCCCCCACCATCCCTGCCTCCCTGCCTCCCTGCCTCCCTGCCTGCTGTCACCCTGTCTCCACCCAGTCACCATCCACCACCCTGCCTCCCATCACCCTCCACCCTGCCTCCCAGCCACTCTGCCTCCCTGCCTCCCTGTCTCAGAGCCATCCTCCACCCTGCCTCCCTGTCAACCTGCCTCCCTGTCACCTGCCTCCCCACCCCTGCCTCCTCCACCCTGCCTCCACCCTGTCAGCCACCTGCCTCCTGTCCTCCCTGTCTCAGAGCCATCCTCCACCCTGCCTCCCAGCCACTCTGCCTCCCTGCCAATGTTCCCTAGTATTGAGCAAATTTCCGGTCTGCTGAGCGCATTCTGTGCAACTTCCAGTGCGTCTTTACTGTGAACGCTGTGGCTGTAACCACATTACATTACAGTTATAACAAGGGCCAAGTAGGCTACTGTGGCTATTTTATCATAATGTAGGCCTACCAGAGTATAACAAGGGCCAAGTAGGCTACTGTGGCTATTGTATCATAATGTAGGCCTACCAGAGTATAACAAGGGCCAAGTAGGCTACTGTGGCTATTTTATCATAATGTAGGCCTACCAGAGTATAACAATGGCCAAGTAGGCTACTGTGGCTATTTTATCACAATGTGGCAGAGTATATTTTATCATAATGTAGGCCGGAGTATATGGCCCAGAGCCTATAACAAGGGCCAAGTAGGCTACTGTGGCTATTGTATCATAATGTAGGCCTACCAGAGTATAACAATGGCCAAGTAGGCTACTGTGGCTATTTTATCATAATGTAGGCCTACCAGAGTATAACAAGGGCCAAGTAGGCTACTGTGGCTATTGTATCATAATGTAGGCCAACCAGAGTATAACAATGGCCAAGTAGTATAACAATGGCCAAAGTAGGCTACTGTGGCTATTTTATCATAATGTAGGCCTACCAGAGTATAACAAGGGCCGAGTAGGCTACTGTGGCTATTGTATCATAATGTAGGCCAACCCAGAGTAGGCTATAACAATGGCCAAGTAGGCTACTGTGGCTATTGTATCATAATGTAGGCCAGAGTATACCCGAGTAGAGTATAACAATGTAGGCCGAGTAGGCTACTGTGGCTATTTTATCATAATGTAGGCCTACCAGAGTATAACAATGGCCAAGTAGGCTACTGTGGCTATTTTATCATAATGTAGGCCTACCGGAGTATAACAATGGCCGAGTAGGCTACTGTGGCTATTGTATCATCAGGCCTAATGCTAGGTTATGGTATCATAATGTAGGCCACCGGAGTATAACAATGGCCAAGTAGGCTACTGTGGCTATTGTATCATAATGTAGGCCTACCAGAGTATAACAATGGCCAAGTAGGCTACTGTGGCTATTGTATCATAATGTAGGCCTACCAGAGTATAACAATGGCCAAGTAGGCTACTGTGGCTATTTTATCATAATGTAGGCCTACCAGAGTATAACAATGGCCAAGTAGGCTACTGTGGCTACTGAATCATAAGGCCTACCAGAGTATAACAATGGCCAAGTAGGCTACTGTGGCTATTTTATCACAATGTAGGCCTACCAGAGTGGCCCACCATAAACTATAATTCAGTCTAGAGTAGCAAGCCAGTGAGTGGTGTTCAATGTATGAGACCTTTGATTAAAACATGTAGGGCTTGACATTGATCCACTTGTCCTTCAGACAAGGAGGTGGCTGAAAATGTTTTTGTGTTTGATGCAATAAACCAATTTACAAAATAAAATGCATTATTATTCCCATACCATTATTACAGAGAATCTGACACATTATAATACTCCCTATTGGCTACGTAGCTTATTCAATCCTGTCTCAAAATACAACAATGTCCCTTTAAGATGAAAAATATACATCTTTATCTGATTGGCTTTTCAAAGATGTCTAGAAATGTACTGTTCCCCTATTGCTGACTACGAATGATCTATAACTGGGCTATTAACTCACTAACTAGCAAAGGATATGAACAAAATGTTCACACGTGTCTACATGCAGCTCTTGCTTTGATTTCAAATCCGGTCTGCTGAGCGCATTCTGTGCAACTTCCAGTGCGTCTTTACTGTGAACGCTGTGGCTGTAACCACTTTACATTACAGTTATAACAAGGGCCAAGTAGACTACTGTGGCTATTGTATCATAATGTAGGCCAACCAGAGTATAACAATGGCCAAGTAGGCTACTGTGGCTATTGTATCATAATGTAGGCCAACCAGAGTATAACAAGGGCCAAGTAGGCTACTGTGGCTATTGTATCATAATGTAGGCCTACCGGAGGATAACAATGGCCGAGTAGGCTACTGTGGCTATTTTATCACAATGTAGGCCTATCGGAGTATAACAATGGCCGAGTAGGCTACTGTGGCTATTTTATCACAATGTAGGCCTATCGGAGTATAACAATGGCCGAGTAGGCTACTGTGGCTATTGTATCATAATGTAGGCCAACCAGAGTATAACAATGGCCAAGTAGGCTACTGTGGTTATTGTATCATAATGTAGGCCTACCAGAGTATAACAAGGGCAAAGTAGACTACTGTGGCTATTGTATCATAATGTAGGCCTACCAGAGTATAACAATGGCCGAGTAGGCTACTGTGGCTATTTTATCACAATGTAGGCCTATCGGAGTATAACAATGGCCGAGTAGGCTACTGTGGCTATTTTATCATAATGTAGGCCTACCGGAGTATAACAATGGCCGAGTAGGCTACTGTGGCTATTTTATCATAATGTAGGCCTACCGGAGTATAACAATGGCCGAGTAGGCTACTGTGGCTATTGTATCATAATGTAGGCCTACCGGAGTATAACACTGGCCGAGTAGGCTACTGTGGTTATGGTATCATAATGTAGGCCTACCGGAGTATAACAATGGCCAAGTTTTATCATAATGTAGGCCTACCGGCATATAACAATGGCCGAGTAGGCTATTGTGGTTATAGTATCATAATGTAGACCTACCAGAGTATAACAATGGCAGAGTAGGCTACTGTGGCTATTGAATCATAATGTAGGCCTACCAGAGTATAACAATGGCCAAGTAGGCTACTGTGGCTATTTTATCATAATGTAGGCCTACCAGAGTATAACAATGGCCAAGTAGGCTACTGTGGCTACTGAATCATAATGTAGGCCTACCAGAGTATAACAATGGCCAAGTAGGCTACTGTGGCTATTTTATCATAATGTAGGCCTACCAGAGTGGCCCACCATAAACTATAATTCAGTCTAGAGTAGCAAGCCAGTGAGTGGTGTTCAATGTATGAGACCTTTGATTAAAACATGTAGGGCTTGACATTGATCCACTTGTCCTTCAGACAAGGAGGTGGCTGAAAATGTTTTTGTGTTTGATGCAATAAACCAATTTACAAAATAAAATGCATTATTATTCCCATACCATTATTACAGAGAATCTGACACATTATAATACTCCCTATTGGCTACGTAGCTTATTCAATCCTGTCTCAAAATACAACAATGTCCCTTTAAGATGAAAAATATACATCTTTATCTGATTGGCTTTTCAAAGATGTCTAGAAATGTACTGTTCCCCTATTGCTGACTACGAATGATCTATAACTGGGCTATTAACTCACTAACTAGCAAAGGATATGAACAAAATGTTCACACGTGTCTACATGCAGCTCTTGCTTTGATTTCAAATCCGGTCTGCTGAGCGCATTCTGTGCAACTTCCAGTGCGTCTTTACTGTGAACGCTGTGGCTGTAACCACTTTACATTACAGTTATAACAAGGGCCAAGTAGACTACTGTGGCTATTGTATCATAATGTAGGCCAACCAGAGTATAACAATGGCCAAGTAGGCTACTGTGGCTATTGTATCATAATGTAGGCCAACCAGAGTATAACAAGGGCCAAGTAGGCTACTGTGGCTATTGTATCATAATGTAGGCCTACCGGAGGATAACAATGGCCGAGTAGGCTACTGTGGCTATTTTATCACAATGTAGGCCTATCGGAGTATAACAATGGCCGAGTAGGCTACTGTGGCTATTTTATCACAATGTAGGCCTATCGGAGTATAACAATGGCCGAGTAGGCTACTGTGGCTATTTTATCATAATGTAGGCCTACCAGAGTATAACAATGGCCAAGTAGGCTACTGTTGCTATTTTATCATAATGTAGGCCTACCAGAGTATAACAATGGCCAAGTAGGCTACTGTGGCTATTTTATCATAATGTAGACCTACCAGAGTATAACAATGGCCAAGTAGGCTACTGTGGCTATTTTATCATAATGTAGGCCTACCAGAGTATAACAATGGCCAAGTAGGCTACTGTGGCTATTTTATCATAATGTAGGCCTACCAGAGTATAACTATGGCCAAGTAGGCTACTGTGGCTATTTTATCATAATGTAGGCCTACCTAAGTATAAGAATGGCCAAGTAGGCTGCTGTGGCTATTTTATCATAATGTAGGCCTACCGGCGTATAACAATGGCCGAGTGGGCTATTGTGGTTATAGAATCATAATGTAGACCTACCGGAGTATAACAATGGCAGAGTAGGCTACTGTGGCTATTGAATCATAATGTAGGCCTACCAGAGTATAACAATGGCCAAGTAGGCTACTGTGGCTATTTTATCATAATGTAGGCCTACCAGAGTATAACAATGGCCAAGTAGGCTACTGTGGCTATTGAATCATAATGTAGGCCTACCAGAGTATAACAATGGCCAAGTAGGCTACTGTGGCTATTTTATCATAATGTAGGCCTACCAGAGTATAACAAGGGCCAAGTAGGCTACTGTGGCTATTTTATCATAATGTAGGCCTACCAGAGTGGCCCCACCATAAACTATAATTCAGTCTAGAGTAGCAAGCCAGTGAGTGGTGTTCAATGTATGAGACCTTTCATTAAAACATGTAGGGCTTGACATTGATCCACTTGTCCTTCAGACAAGGAGGTAACTGAAAATGTTTTTGTGTTTGATGCAATAAACCAATTTACAAAATAAAATGCATTATTATTCCCATACCATTATTACAGAGAATCTGACACATTATAATACTCCCTATTGGCTACGTAGCTTATTCAAGCCTGTCTCAAAATACAACAATGTCCCTTTAAGATGAAAAATATACATCTTTATCTGATTGGCTTTTCAAAGATGTCTAGAAATGTACTGTTCCTCTATTGCTGACTACGAATGATCTATAACTGGGCTATTAACTCACTAACTAGCAAAGGATATGAACAAAATGTTCACACGTGTCTACATGCAGCTCTTGCTTTGATTTCAAATGCAAGCACATCTACTCACGACCTACCACTCATGCTGTAAACACAGTCCAGTTCAAAGTAAATGGCACAGATCCATATATGACATTGGTCTATTTGCATATAGGCCTGCTGCTCTGATTGGTTATGCCGCACCAGTCTGGATCTAGGTCTGGGGTCTGTTCTGGTCTGTGTAGAGTACGGGATGAGTCGTGCGTATCAATGTAATAGAATCCTACTGCGATGAGTTCTGCCTTCGACAAATTATCTTGCATAGTTAGTTTTGTTTCGGTATGATGCATGCAAAGTGGCTAATGTTGCGTTGTTTCAATCACACTTGCCACAGTAAAGGGAAACGTTGACAGTTGTAACTAACAGGGAAAACTCTAGAAAGTTGAGTGGAGTTGAATCCCGTGCACTGCAGTTCATGGGGAGCCGTGCGGCAGTCACTGCATCTTAGAGGGAACATTGCTCCCTGCCTCCCTCTGTCCCTGCCTTCCTGCCTCCCTCTGTCCCTTCCACCCTGCCTCCCTCTGTCCCTTCCACCCTGCCTCCCTCTGTCCCTTCCACCCTGCCTCCCTCTGTCCCTGCCTCCCTGCCTCTCTCTGTCCCTTCCGTCCCTGCCTCCCTCTGTCCCTTCCATCCTGGCTCCCTCTGTCCCTTCCGTCCCTGCCTCCCTCTGTCCCTTCCACCCTGCCTCCCTCTGTCCCTTCCACCCTGCCTCCCTCTGCCCCTTCCACCCTGCCTCCCTCTGTCCCTTCCACCCTGCCTCACTCTGTCCCTTCCACCCTGCCTCCCTCTGTCCCTTCCACCCTGCCTCCCTCTGTCCCTTCCACCCTGCCTCCCTCTGTCCCTTCCACCCTGCCTCCCTCTGTCCCTTCCACCCTGCCTCCCTCTGTCCCTTCCACCCTGCCTCACTCTGTCCCTTCCACCCTGCCTCCCTCTGTCCCTTCCACCCTGCCTCCCTCTGTCCCTTCCGTCCCTGCCTCCCTGCCATGCTTTTTCAAAAACAGTTCAACTGTCTGAAATGGGGGTTTATTAACCTGGTAAATTCTATGAAACAGAGTTTTCTCTGAATATTTACATCACTGGAAAAATATAGAACCAAATTCTTCACAACAGTATCTCGGACCTGCCTGGTGTGTTCCTTGTTCTTCATGATGCTCTCTGCGCTTTTAACGGGCCTCTGAGACTATCACAGTGCAGGTGCATTTATACGGAGACTTGATTACACACAGGTGGATTGTATTTATCATCATTAGTCATTTAGGTCAACATTGGATCATTCAGAGATCCTCACTGAACTTCTGGAGAGAGTTTGCTGAGGGGCTGAATAATTTTGCACGCCCAATTTTTCAGTTTTTGAATTGTTAAAAAAGTTTGAAATATCCAATAAATGTCGTTCCCCTTCATGATTGTGTCCCACTTGTTGTTGATTCTTCACAAAAAAATACAGTTTTATATCTTTATGTTTGAAGCCTGAAATGTGGCAAAAGGTCGCAAAGTTCAAGGGGGCCGAATACTTTTGCAAGGCACTGTATATATTTTTTAAATTTTATTTAAATTTTATTTCACCTTTATTTAACCAGGTAGGCTAGTTGAGAACAAGTTCTCATTTGCAACTGCGACCTGGCCAAGATAAAGCATAGCAGTGTGAACAGACAACACAGAGTTACACATGGAGTAAACAATAAACAAGTCAATAACACAGTAGAAAAAAATGTCTATATACATTGTGTGCAAAAGGCATGAGGAGGTAGGTGAATAATTACAATTTTGCAGATTAACACTGGAGTGATAAATGATCAGATGGTCATGTACAGGTAGAGATATTGGTGTGCAAAAGTTCAATCTAATAAGGATTTTTTTCAATTTGTAGAAAATGACTTCATTATGCTTTTTGCTTTGAGGTTAATGATCAGAAAATGGAATTACCTACTAGGTGTGAATATAAGGGAGCTAGAATGAATCTAAAGCTGATCAGGAACAGGATCAACCCTTACAGTATCGTAGTAACCTGGGTGAATGACAGTGAATCATTTAAAAAATGATCTCAATAGAGGCCTTTCACAATCCACTATTTGGCCTGGTACTCAGGGCTCTATTGTTCCTCCATCAGGTCCTAATGGCCTGGTACTCAGGGCTCTATTGTTCCTCCATCAGGTCCTAATGGCCTGGTACTCAGGGCTCTATTGTTCCTCCATCAGGTCCTAATGGCCTGGTACTCAGGGCTCTATTGTCCCTCCATCAGGTCCTAATGGCCTGGTACTCAGGGCTCTATTGTCCCTCCATCAGGTCCTAATGGCCTGGTACTCAGGGCTCTATTGTCCCTCCATCAGGTCCTAATGAATTGGTACTCAGGGCTTTATTGTTCCTCCATCAGGTCCTAATGGCCTGGTACTCAGGGCTCTATTGTTCCTCCATTAGGTCCTAATGGCCTGGTACTCAGGGCTCTATTGTTCCTCCATCAGGTCCTAATGACTTGGTACTCAGGGCTCTATTGTTCCTCCATCAGGTCCTAATGGCCTGGTACTCAGGGCTCTATTGTCCCTCCATCAGGTCCTAATGGCCTGGTACTCAGGGCTTTATTGTTCCTCCATCAGGTCCTAATGGCCTGGTACTCAGGGCTCTATTGTTCCTCCATTAGGTCCTAATGGCCTGGTACTCAGGGCTCTATTGTTCCTCCATCAGGTCCTAATGACTTGGTACTCAGGGCTCTATTGTTCCTCCATCAGGTCCTAATGGCCTGGTACTCAGGGCTCTATTGTCCCTCCATCAGGTCCTAATGGCCTGGTACTCAGGGCTCTATTGTTCCTCCATCAGGTCCTAATGGCCTGGTACTCAGGGCTCTACTGTCCCTCCATCAGGTCCTAATGGCCTGGTACTCAGTGCTCTATTGTTCCTCCATCAGGTCCTAATGGCCTGGTACTCAGTGCTCTATTGTCCCTCCATCAGGTCCTAATGGCCTGGTACTCAGTGCTCTATTGTCCCTCCATCAGGTCCTAATGGCCTGGTACTCAGGGCTCTATTGTTCCTCCATTAGGTCCTAATGGCCTGGTACTCAGGGCTCTATTGTTCCTCCATCAGGTCCTAATGGCCTGGTACTCAGGGCTCTATTGTTCCTCCATCAGGTCCTAATGGCCTGGTACTCAGGGCTCTATTGTTCCTCCATCAGGTCCTAATGGCCTGGTACTCAGGGCTCTATTGTCCCTCCATCAGGTCCTAATGGCCTGGTACCCCAGGCTCTATTGTCCCTCCATCAGGTCCTAATGGCCTGGTACTCAGGGCTCTATTGTCCCTCCATCAGGTCCTAATGGCCTGGTACTCAGGGCTTTATTGTTCCTCCATCAGGTCCTAATGGCCTGGTACTCAGGGCTCTATTGTCCCTCCTTCAGGTCCTAATGGCCTGGTACTCAGTGCTCTATTGTCCCTCCATCAGGTCCTAATGGCCTGGTACTCAGTGCTCTATTGTCCCTCCATCAGGTCCTAATGGCCTGGTACTCAGGGCTCTATTGTTCCTCCATTAGGTCCTAATGACCTGGTACTCAGGGCTCTATTGTTCCTCCATCAGGTCCTAATGACTTGGTACTCAGGGCTCTATTGTTCCTCCATCAGGTCCTAATGGCCTGGTACTCAGGGCTCTATTGTTCCTCCATCAGGTTCTAATGGCCTGGTACTCAGGGCTCTATTGTTCCTCCATCAGGTCCTAATGGCCTGGTACTCAGGGCTCTACTGTCCCTCCATCAGGTCCTAATGGCCTGGTACTCAGTGCTCTATTGTCCCTCCTTCAGGTCCTAATGGCCTGGTACTCAGGCCTCTATTGTCCCTCCATCAGGTCCTAATGGCCTGGTACTCAGGGCTCCACTGTCCCTCCATCAGGTCCTAATGGCCTGGTACTCAGGGCTCTACTGTCCCCTCCATCAGGTCTTAATGGCTTTGTACTCAGGGCTCTAATGTCCCTCCATCAAGTCCTAATGGCCTGGTACTCAGGGCTCTATTGTCCCTCCATCAGGTCCAAATGGCCTGGTACTCAGGGCTCTATTGTCCCTCCTTCAGGTCCTAATGGCCTGGTACTCAGTGCTCTATTGTCCCTCCATCAGGTCCTAATGGCCTGGTACTCAGGGCTCTATTGTCCCTCCATCAGGTCCAAATGGCCTGGTACTCAGGGCTCTATTGTGCCTCCATCAGGTCCTAATGGCCTGGTACTCAGGCCACTATTGTCCCTCCATGAGGTCCTAATGGCCTGGTACTCAGGGCTCTACTGTCCCTCCATCAGGTCCTAATGGCCTGGTACTCAGGGCTCTATTGTCCCTCCATCAGGTCCTAATGGCCTGGTACTCAGAGCTCTATTGTCCCTCCATCAGGTCCTAATGACCTGGTACTCAGGGCTCTATTGTTCCTCCATCAGGTCCTAATGGCCTGGTACTCAGAGCTCTATTGTCCCTCCATCAGTTCCTAATGGCCTGGTATTCAGATCTCTATTGTTCCTCTAATCACTCTGACAGCAATCTAAAACAATCTAAAATCACATTAAAACACTTATCATCAAAACAGAATCATGCTTTTAAAACTCCCCGTTGAGCTAAATGTTTTGACATCACTGTGATGATCAATTTCAAGAAAGAAGTTCAACAAAAGGTTGTAACTGAGTGCAAAACATGGTTGTTGTGGATGTTGTTTCAAAGCCAAAGACAATGAAATAGACAGTGCTTTCTAAAGTGATGATTCATTCAAAAACATTTAAGACGTTGCATTTAGATCACCCCCATACTCATATAAGAGCTAATGAATAATAATTGTGCCATTATATAATGCATTTCTTAGTAGTTAACTTCAGGCTTGCAGTTGCACTGTCTGCCCGTCTGATGGTACTTTGGTTTGTGTCAATGCTTCGCAACAATGTTGCTACCAATCCATACGATCAATAATTGGGGCGGCAGTGTAGCCTAGTTAGAGCATTGGACTAGTAACCGAAAGGTTGCAAGTTCAAATCCCCGAGCTGACAAAGTACAAAATCTGTCGTTCTGAACAGGCAGTTAACCCACTGTTCCCAGGCCATCATTGAAAATAAGAATTTGTTCTTAACTGACTTGCCTAGTAAAATAAAGGTGAATAACTAAATAACCGGTGCGGTCCTAAAAGATAACAATCACGACATGGAGGAGTAACCACGATGATCAAGTTAAACACTTTACAACCTAAGCACACTGAAAATAAGACTTCTGCAGCGTTGCACACACTATCAAACTGCCACGCCAACCGAGAGCCTCCCACAGAGAGCCTCCCACAGAGAGCCTCCCACAGAGAGCCTCCCACAGAGAGCCTCCCACAGAGAGCCTCCCACAGAGAGCCTCCCACAGAGAGCCTCCCACCGAGAGCCAGAAGAGCTTCATGTCCTCCTTCCTTACTGCTGATGCGCTCTTAAAGTGGCAGCGCACGGTGGAGGCTCCGTGCAGGATTTCGCCCCCCCATGAAAAAAAACAAAGCCTGTAGAAACAGAGAGGATGCAGGCTTTGACAGGTTCATGTTCCTGCTACACAAAACCAGGGAAGTCCTCATCCTCAGAGTCGTCCACAAATAGGTCCTGCAGGTGTTGCCTTTGCCTGCGATCCAGCTCTTCTGCCGTAGGGTAGCAGGGCTTTAGGTCAACAACATGCACCGTCCTGACATCTTCCCCAGTGTCCTCCAAACAGACCAAGTAGTTCACCGGCTCCAACTGCTGCACCACACGATATGGACCTTTCCATCTTGAAGCTAGCTTGGCAGTGAACTGCTTGGACACCTTTGATAGATGATGAGAACGGACCCAGATACAAGACTGGGTCTATGTTTGTCATAGTTTCTGAGCTGCCGTTGTTTGGCTTTGATTCTGCTGGCCTCCACTCTGGCTAACGAGGTGTGGTGGTGTTGGACAGCATCAAACGATGGGCAGTCGGGTGAAACGTTGGAACTTTACAAGACTCTGGCCACCGGACCTTTTAGTGGTCTTCCTTGATGGAGGGAACAGGGTTTTGAGTTTGTAGTTGGTGCTCCCAGTCCTTCTCAAACTGAGTGCCAAGATGCTTTGCTCAGTAATGTTTTCCATCTTCTACATGGATCTCGATATCGATCGGAGAAAGTCCCGCTCTGCTGCCATAACCTCTTTTAGATAAGAAGACACTCTCTTCACAACAGAGGCTGCCTCCTCTGCTCTCTGTTTTTGGTCCTCAAGAGGTTATGACAAGGTGATGGCTAGTTTCCATTCGTGTTTTGAAACTTTGCATTTTTTCCCTTGAATATCCTGCTTCAGAGAATCTTGCAAATATTTCTGAGAGAGAGAGAGAGAGAAAGAGAGAGAGAGAGAGAGAGAGAGAGAGAAAGTTTTGAAACTTTGCATTTATTTCCTTGAATATCCTGCTTCAGAGAATCTTGCAAATATTTCTGTCTCTGAACAGTTTGTTGTTGGTTTTTCTCCATTTGACGGGGGAGGTCTTTCACATCTTTCTGATGAGCCTCCAAACTTTCACTGAGTTTGCAAATGGCATTCTGACTCATGTTCGGTTCTTCAGACATTGACAATAACCGGCTGACCAAATGTCAAGACTGCCACGGCCCTAGACACAATGCAACGCAACACAACGAGTGGAAGTTAAAAATAGGTCAAGGTATTCTGAACACGTATTTGTTCAGAACGGAGGGACCTCCAATCCTGGCCCTCCTCAGTAGGGTCTCCCAAACCTGGTCCCGGGGCCCCCTCTGTGTGCACGTTTTGGTTGTCCTCGCACTGTACAGCTGATTCAAATAACCAACTCATCATCAAGCTTTGATTAATTGAATCAGCTGTATAGTGCTAACGCAAAAACTATCATGTGCACACAGGGGGAGCCCCAGGACCGAGTTAGGGAAACCCTACTGTAGAGTATAGATCAGGGCTGGGATGACAGAGGGAGAGAAGAACTAGCTATTTGTAAACATCCTCACTCTCTTGTCTACTGCCAACTGTGGTCTATTCTTATCACTGGGCTTTTGTAGAGGCCCGAGCTCCTGTGTGTGTGTGTGTGTGTGTGTGTGTGTGTGTGTGTGCTCCAAGCCCGGTCTTTAAAGTTGCCTGCGTTTGATCCGTTTCATTTTACCTCTTCTTCTAAAGGTGCTGTTGCTGTTTCATGTCCTCTAGCCAGATCCTACCCACATGCATTCAATACACAGGCAGAGATATGACAGTTGCTTTTCTTCTGCTGCTTGAGAGAGAGAGAGAGAGAGAGAGCGAGAGAGAGAGAGAGAGAGAGAGACAGAGAGACAGAGAGAGAGACAAAGAGAGAGAGAGAGAGACACAGACACAGACACAGACAGACAGACAGTCCATTATTCCTGCAACAGCAGGCATATGAGACAATATTTTTGCCTCAAGTGAACCGAGTCACTGGGCCCCTCCCGCTGCGCTACTGGGGCTGTGTATACAATGACAACTGATTCTGTTGAGAGCAAACATACAGCTTTGAGGTCGGGGGGAGAAATCACAAATCAATAAATGAGTGCCTCAATCGCCGCTCCTGACGAACAACCATATTGGGGATATGAGAGAGAGACGAGAGAGACAGAGAGACAGAGAGAGAGAGAGAGAGAGAGAGAGAGAGAGAGAGAGAGAGAGGCACAATACGAGAGAGAGAGAGAGAGAGAGAGAGAGAGAGAGAGAGGGGTACAATACGAGAGAGAGACAGAGAGAGAGAGAGAGAGAGAGGTACAATACGAGAGAGAGAGAGAGAGAGAGAGAGAGAGACAGAGAGAGAGACAGAGACAGAGACAGAGAGAGAGAGGTACAATACGAGATAGAGAATGGAAGAAAGAAAATAGATGTTTCAGTGTGGGATCATCTCTCTATGAGGGCAGCTGGCAGCTTGGTGCATTTCCTCTTCCTTTCTCTCAGTGCTCCGGCAGTGGGACCATGTGGATGCTGACTAATTAGGCTACGTAGTCAGAATAGGGCTGGGCCACAAATCCTTTGTATATTTATCTACATATATATATATATATATATATATATATATATATATATATATATATTTATGTGTGTTTTCACTTTTTTTAAATGATATATATTTCTCTGAGTCGTTTACGTCCGCTTGTTCTCATGTTGTCTTTTTGGTCTTGTCTCCTTCGCTCCTTCGGCGCTGTGTGTAATGACTGTAGGCTGTGTTACCCAAGTACGGTTATACTAGCTGTCTAGTCTGTGCTTTATAAATGTGCAATAAGCATAAAACACAATTATCTAAAAAATTCAGAGAAATAATGTAGGCCACTTGATTTCAACAAGACAAAGTGGACAGGCTAGCATGCTGCGCAAACAGTTGGAGACAGACAGGAGGGTGTGTAGATATGAATTAAACTGTTCTACATTGTTAGCTAGCAGATAGATCCAAGTTGGCTACACTTGAAATATGAAGATGAGCTGGCTAATGGCTAGCATGTGGGCTTATGTTAGAGATAATGTTGATGAGACCAGTGTTCTTTTCTAAAGCATAATGCCTGCTACAAGAAGTCAGTCATTATTAGTGGATGTGCATTATGTCTGGTATATACATTTGTATATTTGTATATACATTTGTATATTTGTATATACATTTGTATATACATTTGTAACAAAAAAATGATATTTTTATAGAAAGACTTAAAGGCCAGATTATTGCAAAAAAAAGAAGGTTAAACTATTTTAATAAAATAATACAATTTTATGGTTGTGGAAGGCTTATATTTAACCTAGGTATAATTTCACAAGTCCTGGATTCATTAGATTATTGCTGACTGTTTTAAATGCAGTGTATTTTATCTTTGATTGAACCACAGAGTTTATTTTGAGAAAACATTTTTTTTAATGTTGAGGTATGATTTCTAGGCCATATCACTCCTGCCAGGTCAAATTACTCCTGCCAGGTCAAATCGCTCCTGCCAGGTCATACGTGGTAGAAGTCCATATTAGATGCCAGAGGACGTTGGGTGATGATATGGAAACCAGCCACTAGGGGCAACAGTGAGCGCAGTTTCCTGCAAGTAGGTAACAGCGGACCGTGATTCCAACGGTTGCATGTTTGAATCCAGCAATAAATAACTTCTTTGTTGTTTTAAGCCTCAAATGTTAACATTCAGAGTTAATGCCTAACCTTTATCTTAAACACTTTGACGTTTGGAACAACTTTGAAATGTGATATTTGAGATACATGGATGAACATCTAATTGTGATGTCAGACTGAGAGAGTTTGTAGATCGCCCAGCCCTACGTCACACACCCCGGGGCGAACCACACGCTGTGACCCATCTCCCGTGGCCGGTAGGTGCTCTGGCTTTGACAGGGCAGGTAATAAAGCCTGCCGATCATCAGCGAGACGATAGAGAGACTGCCAGACTGCCAATTACGGCCGATCTCAGCATGTGTCTCCGTGTGCGAACACAACCCCAGTCAAATGAGCCGCTCCATAGACATACGACTCCTTGGGAATGTCTTTCTGAACAGCTGGGCTCGCTGCGTAAGCTCCCCTGTCCTCCACCCTGCGTAAGCTCCACTGTCCTCCGCCCTGCTATTCTAATTACTTCACCCCCAAGGGTTTGACGATGAGACCAGAGGATTCACCTGGTCACCTGTCAGGCAGAGCGCCAACAACAATCTCCACACGGCCACAATACTGCTCCTTCCTGTGTGGATGTGGAATCGTACACCAGGGCCAGTAGTGATAAAGAGGAGGAGTGCTGATCTAAGATCAGTTTGATCTTTTAAATTCTAATCAACAAGATTACCTGGACAGAGAGGAGGGACCTGGTCCTAGATCAGCTCTGAACAGGGAAGAGGGACCTGGTCCTAGATCAGCTGTGGACAGGGAGGAGGGACCTGGTCCTAGAGCAGCTCTGGACAGAGAGGAAGGACCTGGTCCTAGATCAGCTCTGAACAGGGAGGAGGGACCTGGTCCTAGATCAGCTCTGAACAGGGAGGAGGGACCTGGTCCTCGAGCAGCTCTGGACAGAGAGAAGGGACCTGGTCCTGGATCAGCTCTGGACATGGGGGACCTGGTCCTAGATCGTCCCTGGACATGGGTGACCTGGTCCTAGATCGTCCCTGGACATGGGGGACCTGGTCCTAGATCATCCCTGGACATGGGGGACCTGGTCCTAGATCGTCCCTGGACATGGGGGACCTGGTCCTAGATCGTTCCTGGACATGGGTGACCAGGTCCTAGATCATCCCTGGACATGGGGGACCTGGTCTTAGATCAGCCCTGGACATGGGGGACCTGATCCTAGATCCCGTGACCCCTCACCCCTGATCCCTGATTTGGAAATGTTTAGTAATAATGTGTAAAGTATTGTAGTTCTAGAAGGTTTTCAGAAAAGACACTCTCTTTCCCATTGGTGTAATACACCTTACAGAACTCACAGATGACTGTTAAACGACCTCTTGTCAGAATTGAGTTTGTAGCATGTAAAACATTTCACTGGTCTTGTATGTGTGTCCTTTGTAATTAGTATCTACATATTCCACCCTTCTAATCAGTTAATGACATAAGGCAGAGCTTAATTACTTTGACCAAACACTCCAGCACTCCACTCTAGACGGAAGTACACGTCTTGGCCCTGCAATCTAATACGGACGGATCAATTTCCTGAAGCAAGGCGTCAGTGTCCCAAATGACATTCTATTCCCGATATAGTTCACTACTTTTGACCAGAGTCGTATGGTCCCTGGTCTAAAGTAGTGTACTATTGTACATAGGGAATAAGGTGGCATTTGGCAGGCAAACATTTGTTGAATCGCTTGTGTATCAGATGAACACCGGTCCGGATACATGCTGTGGGCACCGCGGTTGGGTTTTACGTGCTCCTGTTACTCACTGATGTCTTTGTTCTGTGTCAAGCTGAAGACTGTATCAATGTCTTCTTCTCTGACGAGGCATGTTGTTGTTAAATGGGGACGAAGGACACACACGCACGCACTCACACACACTCACACACGCACTCACACACACTCACACACGTACGCACTCACACACACACACGCACACGCACTCACACACACTCACACACGTACGCACTCACACACACACGCGCACGTACGCACTCACACACACGCACGCACGCACGCACGCACGCACGCACGCACGCACGCACACACACACACACACACACACACACACACACACACACACACACACACACACACACACAGAGAGAGAGCTCATCAGGTCCTCAGTGTAAGTAGTCTGTGCATCCTCCAAACATGCAAGTGTACCTCTCTGGGTTCGAGGACACACTGCAAATTGCCAGCCCTTCTCTGTAGTGTCCCAGGGTTTGACAATGTGTGACAATGACAATGTGTTCTTCATAAACACTAGACTAGCCAACGAGGCGACGGCTCTGAAGACAAGTGCCACTACAGCTGAGTAGCGTAGATGCGTTTTGACAGCTTATGATGGCACAACAGAAAAATAGGATCTGATAGTCTCACTAAGCTTTGCTTATAAACTCGGTCTCTCAGATGTTTTCTGGGTAAAGGTTTCCAGATGAAGAGTGAGGAGAAACTATGTGTTCATTCACTTTCTGTCACACACACACACACACACACACACACACACACACACACACACACACACACACACACACACACACACACACACACACACACACACACACACACACACACACACACACACACACACATTCTCTCTCCACTTTCTCTCTCTCTCTCTCTCTCCACTCTCTCTCTCTCTCTCGCGCGCTCTCACTCTCTCTCTCTCTCTCTCTCTCTCTCTCTCTCTCTCTCTCTCTCACTCTCTCTCTCTTTCTCTCTCTCCCTCTTCCTCTCTCTCTCGCTCTCTCCACGCTCTCTCTCTCTCACTCTCTCTCTCTCTCTCTCCCTCTTTCTCTCTCTCTCTCTCCCTCCACTCTCTCTCTCTCTCTCTCTCTCTCTCTCTCTCTCTCTCTCTCTCTCTCCCTCTCTCTCTCTCTCTCTCTCTCTCTCTCTCTCTCTCTCTCTCTCTCTCCCTCCCTCCCTCTCTCTTTCTCCTCCCCTCTCTCTCTCGCTCCACTTTCACTCTCTCTCTCTTTCTCTCTCTCTCTCTCTCTCTCTCTCTCTCTCTCTCTCTTTCTCTCTGTGATACGTTGGTGCTTGTTCAGCCATATGTCTCTGGTGTACAGATGTAGGATCATAATTTGATATCCTTGTTGCAGGAGAATTTTACATTTAGAGGAAATGTAAAACCTGTATTGTATTTGAGGTTTAACAAGGCCTTTGTAGTTTATAATTTTCTGTTTGAAATTTCGGACTTGATTTCCCCTTACGAAAAATTTATCAATCCCTACGTAAATGTCCATGAATTATATGCCATATAATAATTCACATCTCCTGTTCCTGTTGAAAACTGGCTCAAATTAAGATCTTACATTTGTAGGCTAGTTCTCCCTCTGTCATCTCTCTCAGTGGGGTGGATCCTGCCCATAAATATGGACTCTATTTGCCAGTGGGCAACACACGTCCAGCCCCGTATGAGGTCTCCCAAAGCAGGACAGGCTCATAAATCCAGCTAATTATCAAGATTAAACCCCAAACAAAGACGGCTCACGTTGCCGCCACCTGACAGAATGGGGGACAAATGGTGGTTAGACACCTCCCTATACCTGTGTCTCCTTTTGGACGTTAGGACAGAGGATGGCATTGAGGGCTTGAATATGGATGTGATGGAATGAGCAGGATTCACTGTGCCAAATACAAAAATACATAAATACATATATATTTTTTTAACAGTAATTGTAGTAATCTGGATTCGATAGCTAGTTTTTGTGGTCTTTGTTGTAAGAGTCCTGAGTAAATCCCTAGTTAGAAACAGAGGTCACAAGTTGGCCACGAGAGGTAAGAAGAAAACATTTCTCTGAGCTGTCTCCAAGCCGACGTGAAATCCAGAGTCTCCACCGCCGCCCGAGAGCCGTGCCTGCGGGAGTTACAGTACGCTACGACATCAGAGGCGTCAGAGGGAACATGTCGTCTGGAGCCAAGATGCAAGGCCTGCTGGGTATGGAGAGGAAGGTGGGAGAGGAGAGGAGGTGGGGGGTACTGCGGTGGTGTTCCAGACTTCCAGGATGCCCGCGTGGCACATCTGTGATTGGCGTGAGATTGACAGCAGTAGAGCTCGGCGGTGTCAGGCGTAGCAGATAGATGATGCTAAGTTGGCGGTGCTCTGGCTGCGCGGCGAGGAATTAGCAACAGGAGACGGCGCTGGCCCAGAAGCTGTCAGAACCCCGTCAGGAGACAAGCTGGGGCGGGGCCGACGTCTGCTGCAGGCCGGCAGGGGACCGAGGGAGGAGAGAGCAAATGTACAGTAGAGATACATAACACGCACACACACACACACGCACGCACGCACACACACACACACACACACACACACACACACACACACACACACACACACACACACACACACACACACACACACACACACACACACACTGACTGATTCCTATCTGCCTTAACTATCTATAAGTTACGTGTGAATTTAGTGTTGTATTGTGAATAATGTATTGTATTGTAGATATGTAGTGTGTAATAATGTATTGTATTGTAGATATGTAGTGGTAGAGTAGTGTGTATTAATGTGTTGTATTGTAGATATGTAGTGGTAGAGTAGTGTGTAATAATGTGTTGTATTGTAGATATGTAGTGTGTATTAATGTGTTGTATTGTAGATATGTAGTGGTAGTGTGTAATAATGTGTTGTATTGTAGATATGTAGTGGTAGAGTAGTGTTGTATTGTAGATATGTAGTGGTAGAGTAGTGTGTAATAATGTGTTGTATTGTAGATATGTAGTGGTAGAGTAGTGTTGTATTGTATATATGTAGTGGTAGAGTAGTGTGTATTAATGTGTTGTAGTGTAGATATGTAGTGTGTATTAATGTGTTGTATTGTAGATATGTAGTGGTAGAGTAGTGTGTATTAATGTGTTGTATTGTAGATATGTAGTGTGTAATAATGTGTTGTATTGCATATACAGTACATATCATATATATTCTATCATATATACAGTAATATAATTTACAGTACATATCATATATACAGTACATGTATACGCTATCATATATACTTTATATATCAGATATATACAGTACATATAATATATATACTCTCCATATAATTTATACAGTACATATCATATGTACAGTACATAATCATATATATATATATATATATATATATATCATATATTTACAGTACATATCATATATACTCTATATATCATATATTTACAGTACATATCATATATACTCTATATATCATATATACAGTACATATCATATATATATACTCTACATATCATTTATACAGTACATATCATATATATATATATACTCTACATATCATTTATACAGTACATATCATATATATACTCTATAATCATTTATACAGTACATATCATACATACAGTTCATATCACATATCCTCTACATATCATAAATACTCTATATATAATATATACAGTACATATCATGTGTACAGTGCACATCAGATGTACAGTACATGCTTACTCTATCATATATAGTTTACATATCATATATACAATACATATCATATATACAGTACATGTATACTCTATCATATATACTTTATATATCAGATATTTACAGTACATATCATATATCCTCTACATATCATATATTTACAGTACATATCATATACACAGTACATATCATATACACAGTACATATCATATGTACAGTACATATCATGTATACTCTACATATCATGTGTACAGTACATATCATATGTACAGCACATATCATTTATACTCTACATATCATGTGTGTAGTACATATCATATATACAATACATATCACATATCCTCAACATATCATATATACAGTACATATCATATATACTCTACATATCATATATACAATACATATCACATATCCTCAGCATATCATATATACAGTACATATCATATATACAGTATATATATCATCCTATATGTACAGTACATATCATATATACAGTGCATATCATATAAACTCTACATATTATATCTGCAGTACATATTATATATACTCTATATATCATATATACAGTACATATCATATATACTCTATATATCATATATACAGTACATATCATTTGTGTAGTACATATCATATATACAGTACATATCATATATACAGTACTTATCAAATATACAGTACATATCATATATACAGTACATATCATATCATATACAGTACATATCATATATACAGTACATATCATATATACAGTACTTATCAAATATACAGTATATATCATATATACTCTACATATCATATATACAGTACATATCATATATACTCTATGTATCATATATACAGTACATATCATATATACAGTTCATATAATATATACAGTACATATCATATATACTCTATATATCATATATACTCTACATATCATATATACAGTACATATCATATATACTCTATATATCATATATACAGTACATATCATATATACTCTACATATCAAATATACCGTACATATCATATATACTCTACATATCAAATATACAGTACATATCATATATACAGTACATATCAAATATACAGCACATATCATATATACTCTATGTATCATATATACAGTACATATCATATATACAGTACATATCAAATATACAGTACATATCATATATACTCTATGTATCATATATACAGTACATATCATATATACAGTATATATATCATCCTATATGTACAGTACATATCATATATACAGTGCATATCATATAAACTCTACATATTATATCTGCAGTACATATTATATATACTCTATATATCATATATACAGTACATATCATATATACTCTATATATCATATATACAGTACATATCATTTGTGTAGTACATATCATATATACAGTACATATCATATATACAGTACTTATCAAATATACAGTACATATCATATATACAGTACATATCATATATACAGTACATATCATATATACAGTACATATCATATATACAGTACTTATCAAATATACAGTATATATCATATATACTCTACATATCATATATACAGTACATATCATATATACTCTATGTATCATATATACAGTACATATCATATATACAGTTCATATAATATATACAGTACATATCATATATACTCTATATATCATATATACTCTACATATCATATATACAGTACATATCATATATACTCTATATATCATATATACAGTACATATCATATATACTCTACATATCAAATATACCGTACATATCATATATACTCTACATATCAAATATACAGTACATATCATATATACAGTACATATCATATATACAGTACATATCAAATATACAGTACATATCATATATACAGTACATATCATATATACAGTACATATCAAATATACAGTACATATACTCTACATATCATGCTGTATACAGCATACTGCTTCAAACACAGTAGGTGCATCTCCCCTTCACAAGCTACACCATACACACAGCTGGCTGCCCATGCACATTTGAAGGTTGTACTTGTAGATGCAAAACCTTAAGTTCTCTCAATATGTTTCTCTTCCGTACTTCAAACCGACACCATTCAGAGGACGACATTCCGGAACACACCACAGTCAAGTGATGTTCTTAAAAGACAAGGGGTGTGCATCCCAAATGGCTGCCTATCCCCTTTATTGTGCACTACTCCCATAGGTTTCTGGTCAAAAGTAGTGCACCAAAAAATATATAGGGAATTAGGGTGCCATTTGGGATGAAGTGATGACGTCTGGCTGGTGTTTTCATTAGAGTTGTATAAGAGAGTATAAGGCAGGCAGTAGGGATGTGTTCCGTATGCCCTATATAGTACACTACTTTTGACCAGAGCTCTATGGGCCCTGGTGAAAAGTAGTGCACTACATAGGGAATAGGGTGTCGTTTGGGACAGTAACGGTGGCAGTAGGAATGATTGAAGGATGGGGAATAAATGTGGGGAAATGTACAAGACGCTCTTTGAGCAGAATCGGTCTTGGCACCCTGTCTCAGGTCCTGTCTTCCTCAGAACTGACAAATGACTGAAGTGGATCCCTCTGTGAGCCTGGGAGAGCCCTGAGAGCTAGAGAAGGAGAGATATAGAGAGAGAGCCTTAGGGTCTCCGTGCATATGCAGGTACTGTACATAAGATATATTATTAAAGTGCACAGGTATACTACAGTAGCATCTGATAGGATTTTAGCCATTGTTTCACAAGTATGCACACACACACACACTCACACACACACACACTCACACACACACACACACACTCACACACACACTCACACACACACACACACTCACACACACACACACACTCACACACTCACACACACACTCACACACACACACACACACACACACACACACACACACACACACACACACACACACACACACACACACACACACACACACACACACACACACACACACACACACACACACTCACACACACACACACTCACACACACACTCACACACACACACACACACACATGCGTCCTCCGATACACAACCCAACCAAGCCGCACTGCTTCTTAACACAGCGCGTGATTCATCACTCCAGAGAACGTTTCCACTGCTCCAGAGGCCAATGGCGGTGAGCTTTACATCTCTCCAGTCGACGCTTGGCATTGCACATAGTGATCTTAGGCTTGTGTGCGTTTGCTCTGCCATGGAAACCCATTTGATGATGCTCCAGACGAAGAGTTCTTGTGCTGACGTTGCTTCCAGAGGCAGTTTGTAACTCGGTAGTGAGTGTTGGAACTGAGGACAGACAATTTTTACTTGCTTCAGCACTCGCCGGTCCCATTCTGTGAGCTTGTGTGGCCTACCACTTTGCACCTGGGCCGTTTTTGCTCCTAGACGCTTCTACTTCACAATAACAGCACTTACAGTTGACCGGGGCAGCTCGAGCAGGGCACAAACCGACTTGTTGGAATGCCACGTTGAAAGTCAATGAGCTCTTCAGTAAGGCCATTCTACTGCCAAAGTTTGTCTATTGAGATTGCATGGCTGTGTGCTCGATTTTATACATCTGTCATCAAGGGGTGTGGCTGAAATAGCCAAATCCACTAATTTGAATGGGTGTCCACATACTTTTGTATTTATAGTGTACTATCCCTCATAGAACATTGACATATTCTATTGGTCAGCTTGTCGAGACAGAAATAGCCCAAACCGAATCTGGGACAGTTGTGGGACGATAGATCCCAAATTCAAACAACCAGTAGACCTCGGTAACTTAGAAAGACGTTAAAAAGCAACAACAACAAAAACAGTCTGATGCAACAGATCAGAACATTTAGCTTAAAATGTTGATAAACTATTATTTCTTAACATTATTAGCACAGCAATGCGCACAATGCAGAAGGCTATGCATGAACATGCATTTGGCTACTGGACAATTAAAGAAAGTTGATAACCAATGGAACATGAGAGAAAATAATTGCCTCCACGGATATGGTGGGATGTTGCCTAGGCTAACAAACAAGTAACTAGCTATATGATTTCAAAATGGATTCTGCCTCCAGCTCATTGCAAAGTGGTGTGTGACGCGCTGATGAAGCCTGCCTTCCGTTGCGTATGCATTGGGAAGTGCTCTTCAATTACCAGTTCAGAAATAAATGAAAAATCATTTTTGCCCCAAAAATGATTTTTAACACACTATTGCATTAAGAATGGTTTTGCAGTGATTGGGCTTATAAAACGCTGTCTGACAGATTTTCAGCTCATAGGCTCTGTATCTGTTTGCTGTGTGGGTGCTATAAATAAGATACATAACAAATATGTACACGCGCCAATTTAATTCCACTAAATGATGCAAATTAACCCGTAGACCGATAAAAGGGCCGATCAAATGCATTTCCATCAATGAAGAGGCCAAAAAGCATTATTTCACAATGGATTTCTTATTCTTCTCCTGGACAAATGGCCACTTTTATTTATCTGATTTTCAACAACAAAAAACAGCCAAAAGCCACAATTACCAGCTAACGGAAAACCTGACACACACACACACAGTACATACAGTGCTTACACTGTGCTACAGCCTTTTGTTGTATTGACAAGGCTCCCCAGGGGGGGGGGGGGTCTACACTAGACAGAGGGGGTCTTCTCTAGACAGGGGGGTCTTCTCTAGACAGGGGGGGTCTTGTCTAGACAGAGGGGGTCTACTCTAGACAGAGGGGGTCTACTCTAGACAGAGGGGGTCTACTCTAGACAGAGGGTGTCTTGTCTAGACAGAGGGGGTCTTGTCTAGACAGAGGGGGTCTACTCTAGACAGAGGGGGTCTTCTCTAGACAGAGGGGGTCTACTCTAGACAGGTGTTGGTCTTGTCTAGACAGAGGGGATCTACTCCAGACAGGGGGGGTCTTGTCTAGACAGAGGGGGTCTTGTCTAGACAGAGGGGGTCTACTCTAGACAGAGGGGGTCTTCTCTAGACAGAGGGGGTCTACTCTAGACAGGTGTTGGTCTTGTCTAGACAGAGGGGATCTACTCCAGACAGGGGGGGTCTTGTCTAGACAGAGGGGGTCTATTCTAGACAGAGGGGGTCTTCTCTAGACAGAGGGGTCTTCTCTAGACAGAGGGGGTCTATTCTAGACAGGGGGGGTCTTGTCTAGACAGAGGGGGTCTACTCTAGACAGAGGGGGTCTACTCTAGACAGAGGCCCTGTCTACTCTAGACAGGGGGGGTCTTCTCTAGACAGAGGGGGTTTACTCTAGACAGAGGGGGTCTACTCTAGACAGAGGGGGTCTACTCTAGACAGAGGCCCTGTCTACTCTAGACAGGGGGGGTCTTCTCTAGACAGAGGGGGTTTACTCTAGACAGAGGGGGTCTTCTCTAGAGAGAGGGGGTCCTCTCTAGACAGAGGGGGTCTACTCTAGACAGAGGGGGTCTACTCTAGACAGAGGGGATCTACTCCAGACAGGGGGGGTCTTGTCTAGACAGAGGGGGTCTACTCTAGACAGAGGGGGTCTTCTCTAGACAGAGGGGGTCTACTCTAGACAGGTGTTGGTCTTGTCTAGACAGAGGGGATCTACTCCAGACAGGGGGGGTCTTGTCTAGACAGAGGGGGTCTATTCTAGACAGAGGGGGTCTTCTCTAGACAGAGGGGGTCTACTCTAGACAGGTGTTGGTCTTGTCTAGACAGAGGGGATCTACTCCAGACAGAGGGGGTCTTGTCTAGACAGAGGGGGTCTACTCTAGACAGAGGGGGTCTTCTCTAGACAGAGGGGGTCTACTCTAGACAGGTGTTGGTCTTGTCTAGACAGAGGGGATCTACTCCAAACAGGGGGGTCTTGTCTAGACAGAGGGGGTCTATTCTAGACAGAGGGGGTCTTCTCTAGACAGAGGGGTCTTCTCTAGACAGAGGGGGGTCTATTCTAGACAGGGGGGTCTTGTCTAGACAGGGGGTCTTGTCTAGACAGAGGGGGTCTACTCTAGACAGAGGGGGTCTACTCTAGACAGAGGCCCTGTCTACTCTAGACAGGGGGGGTCTTCTCTAGACAGGGGGGGTCTTCTCTAGACAGAGGGGGTTTACTCTAGACAGAGGGGGTCTTCTCTAGAGAGAGGGGTTCTTCTCTAGACAGAGACCATCCAGACTCCAGCCAATCTGTGTGACACCACACTTCGCCCTCCTCACCTCACCTCCGCTGCCCTCGAAACTAAATGACACTCATGACAAGGAAGGAGGACGTGAGGAACATTCGCTGGCTGTCCTCTGGAATGAGAGAGGAGAGGGGGAGGAGAAGGGTGGAGGAGAGGGGTGGAGGAGAGGGGTGGAGGGGGCAAAAAGAGAAATAAAGAAAGAGGACTGATTGAAGGCCATTCACTAACGCAGGCAGAGGATATTGCTCCCTAAAAATAAAGGGTTGGTGCTGACAGGGCTGTGGTGTGTTATCAGTCTGCTGCACCTGGTTCATAGACAGGGGAGAGGAGCCGTCGGTCTTTCACCACCTGCCATGGCCGCCCACCACGTCTCCATCCACAATGAATGGAGGCCGGGGCCGATGCAAACCACCTCGGTCCAGGCGTCTCCCTCTCCCTCACAGCGTTATTTGTTTTTATACATTTCTTTATTTAGCGCTGAAAGGTCATTTGGCTGGACAAGGTCCATGGCTGTCATCCCAACTCTCTGAAGATTTCTCTCTCTCTCTCTCTCTCTCTCTCTCTCTCTCTCTCTCTCTCTCTCTCTCTCTCTCTCTCTCTCCCCCTCTCTCCCTCTCCCTCTCTCTCCCTCTCTCTCTCTCTCCTCTCTCTCTCTCTCTCTCTCTCTCTCTCTCTCTCTCTCTCTCCACTCCTTCTGTCTTATCTTTGTTAGGATAACTAGGTAGAATAAAGCTGTTGCTTGTCTGTCAGGTCGTCTCCTCCCTCCTCCTTGTGGCCTGTTTTTAAGGCTTTTTACACTGCTAGCGTTTTCTTCTCAAGAGGGGCTGAATGACTGTCAATAGATTGTCACTAAACCTCTTCTTTCCAGAAAAGAGGGGAGTTAATTGCTGCATATCCATTACCCCATTCCACGTTTCTGTCAATGTCACTCTTTCATTCCGTTTGTGGATATGGATGGATAGACGGATAGGTGGGTTTAAAAAGGATCTCTGTGATTGGTCTGTTGTGGTACAAACACCTCGTCTCTATGGAAACCTTACCGCTCTTCCCAACAAAATAAGAAATATAATTGTGTTCAGTCCCCCCGCTTTAGTACCCCATTTTCGCATCTCTCCCCTCTCGCTTCCTCTGCTCTTCTCCTCCTCCCTCTTCATTCCCACTCAATCTCTCCTCTCTTCTCTACTGTTCAAGGGGACAGAGTGTCTCTGGCTGCCTGGGATGAAGACAGAAGAGGAGGCGAAGGAGGTGGAGGAAGCATTGGAGCGTGATGGTGCTCTGACATTACAAAAGCAAACACATGTCAAATTTGCAACTTGCAATTTCACATGTGAAATAGCTGTGTTCACATGTTGAGCTTATATTTCACCTGTGAAACCATATTTGAACATTTTTTGAAGTGAGGAGAAAAACATGTTTTCACCTCACGTGTGAATTGCAGTCGCACATATTAAAAACTCATGTGAAACAATCCCGTGAAAATCAGATTTTCTTCTCAAGAGGGGCTGAATGACTATCAATAGATTGTCACTAAACCTCTTCTTTCCAGAAAAGAGGGGAGTTAATTGCTGCATATCCATTACCCCATTCCACGTTTCTGTCAATATCACTCTTTCATTCCGTTTGTGGACATGGATGGATAGACGGATAGGTGGGTTTAAAAAGGATCTCTGTCGCATCTCTGTCTCTACAGAAACCCTACCGCTCTTCCCAATGAAAAAAAAGTTAAAAAACATGTGTCTGACTCACGTGTCCCTTTTTCCCATGTGATTTTTTACATGTGGTTTTGTTGTAAGTTAATCATCTAAGAATCACTTATCCCCCTTTAATGAGCTCGCTAATGTCTCTGCATCCATCTAGACCACATCATTAGTTCTACCTCCATGACTCTGCATCCATCTAGACCACATCATTAGTTCTACCTCCATGACTCTGGATCCATCTAGACCACATCATTAGTTCTACCTCCATGACTCTGGATCCATCTAGACCACATCATTAGTTCTACCTCCATGACTCTGCATCCATCTAGACAGCATCCTTAGTTCTACCTCCATGACTCTGGATCCACCTAGACCACATCATTAGTTCTACCTCCATGACTAGACCACATCATTAGTTCTACCTCCATGACTCTGCATCCATCTAGACCACATCATTAGTTCTTCCTCCATGACTAGACCACATCATTAGTTCTACCTCCATGACTCTGGATCCATCTAGACCACGTCATTAGTTCTACCTCCATGACTAGACCACATCATTAGTTCTACCTCCATGTCTCTGGATCCATCTAGACCACATCATTAGTTCTACCTCCATGACTCTGCATCCATCTAGACCACATCATTAGTTCTTCCTCCATGACTAGACCACATCATTAGTTCTACCTCCATGACTCTGGATCCATCTAGACCACATCATTAGTTCTACCTCCATGACTCTGCATCCATCTAGACCACATCATTAGTTCTACCTCCATGTCTCTGGATCCATCTAGACCACATCATTAGTTCTACCTCCATGACTCTGGATCCATCTAGACCACATCATTAGTTCTTCCTCCATGACTAGACCACATCATTAGTTCTACCTCCATGACTCTGGATCCATCTAGACCACATCATTAGTTCTACCTCCATGACTCTGGATCCATCTAGACCACATCATTAGTTCTACCTCCATGTCTCTGGATCCATCTAGACCACATCATTAGTTCTACCTCCATGACTCTGCATCCATCTAGACCACATCATTAGTTCTACCTCCATGACTCTGGATCCATCTAGACCACATCATTAGTTCTACCTCCATGTCTCTGGATCCATCTAGACCACATCATTAGTTCTACCTCCATGACTCTGCATCCATTTGGACCACATCATTAGTTCTACCTCCATGACTCTGGATCCATCTAGACCACATCATTAGTTCTACCTCCATGACTAGACCACATCATTAGTTCTACCTCCATGACTCTGCATCCATTTGTTCTACCTCCATGACCATCTAGACCATCCATATTAGTTCTACCTCCATGTCTCTGGATCCATCTAGACCACATCATTAGTTCTACCTCCATGTCTCTGGATCCATCTAGACCACATCATTAGCTCTACCTCCATGACTAGACCACATCATTAGTTCTACCTCCATGACTCTGGATCCATTTGGACCACATCATTAGTTCTTCCTCCATGACTAGACCACATCATTAGCTCTACCTCCATGACTAGACCACATCATTAGTTCTACCTCCATGACTCTGGATCCATTTGGACCACATCATTAGTTCTACCTCCATGACTCTGCATCCATCTAGACCACATCATTAGTTCTACATATATTTTATTTTCTCCCATTATGGGTTTTCTAACCTCTCCCTCTCTATCTCTCATGTGTCATGATGTGTACAGTCATTATTCTTGAACTTTCTTCCTGCAAAGGGCTAAATGTATAAACGTTGATGTTCAACCCCAAAAAACATTAACCCTATTAGAGGCTCCTTGGTGATATATTTTCTCCTGTATTGCATCCTCTTGAACAACATACTATATCTAGTTGGCTTTATCTCACATGTCCTCCCAGAGGAACGTTTGAAAATGGGGCTGGTGGAAGCGTTATAACATTTGCAGCCAACAAGCTTCAGGGCCCCAATAAGCAACGCCCCAGCCGACTAGCTAGCAGTGTGGCGTGGCATCAAGCCATGCTGCTGAGATGGGATACACACGTCTGTCTGAATCGATTACTGCCTCCCTGGGTCTGTTGGTTGCTCAGATGTAACTAAACCAAACTGATATTTGAAGAGAAAATAAACCATTTTTTGCTTAACAAATGAGCAAATCGCAGCGTCTGCTCTTTTTAGACTTTTGATCTGATCATGGACCTGTCTTGGTTTGGAGAGATGGGTGTTGGTAGATGCCATGTGTTCCATCCTTCCAGGACCTCTTGGTTTGGAGAGATGGGTATTGGTAGATGCCATGTGTTCCATCCTTCCTGGACCTCTTGGTTTGGAGAGATGGGTCTTGGTAGATGCCATGTGTTCCATCCTTCCTGGACCTCTTGGTTTGGAGAGATGGGTCTTGGTAGATGCCATGTGTTCCATCCTTCCTGGACCTCTTGGTTTGGAGAGATGGGCCTTGGTAGATGCCATGGGTTCCATCCTTCCAGGACCTCTTGGTTTGGAGAGATGGGTCTTGGTAGATGCCATGTGTTCCATCCTTCCAGGACCTCTTGGTTTGGAGAGATGGGTTTTGGTAGATGCCATGTGTTCCATCCTTCCAGGACCTCTTGGTTTGGAGAGATGGGTCTTGGTAGATGCCATGGGTTCCATCCTTCCAGGACCTCTTGGTTTGGAGAGATGGGTCTTGGTAGATGCCATGTGTTCCATCCTTCCAGGACCTCTTGGTTTGGAGAGATGGGTCTTGGTAGATGCCATGTGTTCCATCCTTCCAGGACCTCTTGGTTTGGAGAGATGGGTCTTGGTAGATGCCATGTGTTCCATCCTTCCAGGACCTCTTGGTTTGGAGAGATGGGTCTTGGTAGATGCCATGTGTTCCATCCTTCCAGGACCTCTTGGTTTGGAGAGATGGGTCTTGGTAGATGCCATGTGTTCCATCCTTCCAGGACCTCTTGGTTTGGAGAGATGGGTCTTGGTAGATGCCATGTGTTCCATCCTTCCTGGACCTCTTGGTTTGGAGAGATGGGTCTTGGTAGATGCCATGGGTTCCATCCTTCCTCATTTACTGTGAAACAGAGATTATAGAAATGTAAGATCAGGAAGGTACGACACCATTCAAGTCAATAGGGCTGTAGTGGGTGGACCAGAGGCCAAAGTAACATTTTACCCATGGGAGTAAAGCAGGAAGTAAAAATCAGGAAGTGTAGCATTAAATCTCATTACATTTTTATGGTAGAGAGATGAGGGTCATGCAATGGACCGTTTTTGCACTCACAGACACATGGATTTCATCAAAATACAGAGAATGTGACACAAGCTTAAATATTCAGGGAACTATCGACACCTATACCCCTTTAGTAGAATATGATTTGGAATGGGATTCAATGCAGAACACACTATATGGCACAGCACACTATACGGCACAGCACACTATATGGCACAGCACACTATATGGCACAGGACACTATATGACACAGGACACTATATGGCACAGGACACTATATGGCACAGCACACTATACGGCACAGCACACTATACGGCACAGCACGCTATATGGCACAGCACGCTATATGGCACAGCACGCTATATGGCACAGGACACTATACGGCACAGGACACTATACGGCACAGCACACTATATGGCACAGGACACTATATGGCACAGGACACTATATGGCACAGGACACTATATGGCACAGGACACTACATGGCACAGTACACTATACGGCACAGCACACTATATGGCACAGGACACTATATGGCACAGGACACTATATGGCACAGGACACTATATGGCACAGGACACTATATGGCACAGGACACTATATGGACACTATATGGCACAGGACACTATATGGCACAGGACACTATATGGCACAGGACACTATATGGCACAGGACACTATATGGCACAGTACACTATACGGCACAGCACACTATATGGCACAGGACACTATATGGCACAGGACACTATATGGCACAGGACACTATACGGCACAGTACACTATATGGCACAGGACACTATATGGCACAGGACACTATATGGCACAGGACACTATATGGCACAGGACACTATACGGCACAGGACACTATATGGCACAGGACACTATATGGCACAGGACACTATATGGCACAGGACACTATATGGCACAGGACACTATATGGCACAGGACACTATATGGCACAGCACACTATATGGCACAGGACACTATATGGCACAGGACACTATATGGCACAGCACACTATATGGCACAGGACACTATATGGCACAGGACACTATATGGCACAGGACACTATATGGCACAGGACACTATATGGCACAGGACACTATATGGCACAGCACACTATATGGCACAGGACACTATATGGCACAGCACACTATATGGCACAGGACACTATATGGCACAGCACACTATATGGCACAGGACACTATATGGCACAGGACACTGTATGACACAGGACACTATATGGCACAGGACACTACATGGCACAGTACACTATACGGCACAGGACACTATATGGCACAGGACACTATATGGCACAGCACACTATACGGCACAGCACACTATATGGCACAGGACACTATATGGCACAGGACACTATATGGCACAGGACACTATACGGCACAGGACACTATATGGCACAGGACACTATATGGCACAGGACACTATATGGCACAGGACACTATATGGCACAGGACACTATATGGCACAGGACACTATATGGCACAGGACACTATATGACACAGGACACTATATGACACAGGACATTATACAGATGACAATTCATCTTTTAAAGACACTTTCTTTGGAGGAGATTGCTAGGAGTCCCGGTAAATGTATTTAGAACCACATGTTTATGTCTGATTCATGGTACATTCTGCACATGGTGGTGTAAATTACCGTAAAACGTTTCTAATGATTCACAGGAGTTGGGTTAAATGCAGAATACACATTTCAGTTGAATATATTCAGTTTGACAACTGCCTAGGTATTCCTCCTTTCCCTACTAGTGTGCCTTGCATTTAATCCCAGCCTCAGGGTTTCTTAGAGAGTGTTATTGGTATGTTAGTGGGGGCTTGACTGTAGATGACTGTAGGGCTTCTCTTCAGATGTAATTCAGAGATGGCAGTTAAGCCAGTCAATGATTTTTCTGTCAAGTTTCAGTGAATGCCAGGTGAAATCCTTAGGTTTCGACTAAATATTGGTGCGGTCGTTAGGTGAGTGAGTTTGGATTCTTAGACTGTAGCGTTTCTGGTTTTATGGTCTGATGTGGAAGCTAGCACTCAGTCAGAGCCAGACCACTCACCCTGCTTCTGTGTGTGTGTGTGTGTGTGTGTGTGTGTGTGTGTGTGTGTGTGTGTGTGTGTGTGTGTGTGTGTGTGTGTGTGTGTGTGTGTGTGTGTGTGTGTGTGTGTGTGTGTGTGTGTGTGTGTGCGTGCGTGCGTGTGCGTGCATGCGTGCGTGTGTCTGTGTGCGTGCGTGTGTCTGTGTGCGTGCGTGTGTGCGTGTGTGCGTGTGTGCGTGTGTGCGTGTGTGCGTGCGTGCGTGTGTCTGCGTGTGTGTGCGTGTGTGCGTGTGTGCGTGTGTCTGTGTGTCTGTGTGCGTGTGTGCGTGTGTGCGTGTGTGCGTGTGTGTGGATGTGTGTGTGTGTGTGTGTGTGTGTGCGTGCGTGTGTGTGTGTGTGTGTGCGTGCGTGTGTGTGTGGCTGTCTGAGACAGGTCCTTCTTCGATACTGTTAATCAGTCTGGTGTGCTTGAGTTACTTTTCTGCCAGCAGCCCTGTATTAAAGCATTAACTACACACAACTGAGTTCTTTCACGAACGTAAATATTGGCACTAATCAGGAATTCCCTGCCGAGTTCATTTCCAGGCTATCCCCAAACATGTTTAAGAAATATATTTTTTGGCATCGTTTAAAACCTGGTGTCCGGATGCTGTTTAAAAGCATGCAGTGACTTCTACCTTTAGCAGCCATTTATTCTGACAGCGGTCGCCTAATTTGCATTAACATTTGAATATTCAAATTATATCCCAATTCAGGCTTTTCGGTTTATTTGTTTTGTGGTTAAGTGCAGTTTAATGAGCCGTCGCTGAGAGCTTTATTTGACTCTACTTTGTTCCTTAGGTGACTTCTTGGCTTCTTTTGGTTTAGTCTGTAACCCTCTGTAAGCCTCTGTAACCCCCTGTAACCCTCGGTAACCCTCTGTAACCTTCTGTAACCTCCTGTAACCCTCTGTAACCCCTGTAACCTTCAAGAACCCTCTGTAACCCCCTGTAACCCCATGTAACCCTCTGTAACCCTCTGTAAGCCTCTGTAACCCCCTGTAACCCGCTGTAACCCCCGGTAACCCCCTGTAACCCTCTGTAACCCTCGCTAACCCCCTGTAACCCTCTGTAACCCTCTGTAACCTTCTGTAACCCTCTGTAACTCCCTGTAACCCTCTGTAACCCTCTGTAACCTTCTTTAAGCCTCTGTAAGCCTCTCAAAGCCTCTGTAACCCTCTGTAACCCCCTGTAACCTTCTGTAACCTTCTTTAAGCCTCTGCAACCTTCTGTAAGCCTCTTTAACCCTCTGTAACCCCCTGTAACCCCTGTAACCCTCTGTAAGCCTCTGTAACCCTCTGTAACCCTCTGTAACCCCCTGTAACCCTCTGTAACCCTCTGTAACCCTCTGTAACCCTCTGTAACCCCCTGTAACCCTCTGTAACCCTCTGTAACCCCTGTAACCCTCTTTAACCCCCTGTAACCCTCTGTAACCCTCTGTAACGTTCTTTAAGCCTCTGTAAGCCTCTCAAAGCCTCTGTAACCCTCTGTAACCCTCTGTAACCCTCTGTAACGTTCTTTAAGCCTCTGTAAGCCTCTCAAAGCCTCTGTAACCCTCTGTAACCCTCTGTAACCCTCTGTAACCCTCTGTAACCCCCTGTAACCCTCTGTAACCTTCTTTAAGCCTATGTAACCCTCTGTAAGCCTCTCAAAGCCTCTGTAACCCCCTGTAACCCTCTGTAACCTTCTTTAAGCCTCTGTAAGCCTCTGTAACCCTCTGTAACCCTCTGTAACCCCCTGTAACCTTCTGTACGCCTCTGTAACCTTCTGTAACCCTCTGTAACCCCCTGTAACCTTCTGTACGCCTCTGTAACCTTCTGTAACCCTCTGTAACCTTCTTTAAGCCTCTGTAACCTTCTGTAAGCCTATGCAAGCCTCTGTGAGCCTCTGTAAGCCCCTGTAACCCTTTTAAACAGTGTATCACATTAAATCCGATTGTATGGCTGACCTGATCCTAGATCAGCACTCCAACTCTGAGATGCTTTATAAATACAATTCCAAACCTGCATATTCAATTAAAATAAAGGTTGATGGACTGTCTTAGCCAAACTCCTTTATCCCCCTTCCTCCATCCATCCCCCTTCATCCATCTACCCCCCCCCCCTCCTCCATCCATTCACCCTCTCCCTCCCACCTTAGCCAAGACGCTCACTATCTTGCGGTTATATCAGAGCTCTGATGTAGCTGATAAATAATTCAGCTGTGTGTCTGTGTGTGGGCTTTTGTGTGTGTGTGTGTGTGTGTGTGTGTGTGTGTGTGTGTGTGTGTGTGTGTGTGTGTGTGTGTGTGCGTGTGCGTGTGCGTGTGTGTGTGTGGTAAGCTCTCTAAGTTTCCCTTTGTCCTCTCTCTCAACCTGGTGTCAAGAGATCTGCGCTAAGTGCATCTGATGGAGCTCAAAAGCCACAGGGAAGGCCTGGGTCACACTGTTAGGGACAGGGACAGGGTCTCTCCCTCTTCCTTTCTCAGGGAAGGCCTGGGTCACACTGTTAGGGGCAGGGTCTCTCCCTCTTCCTTTCACAGGGAAGTCGGGTCACACTGTCCTCTTCCTTTCTCAGGGAAGGCCTGGGTCACACTGTTAGGGCCAGGGTCTCTCTCTTCCTTTCTCAGGGAAGGCCTGGGTCACACTGTTAGGGGCAGGGTCTCTCCCTCTTCCTTTCACAGGGAAGTCCTGGGTCACACTGTTAGGGCCAGGGTCTCTCCCTCTTCCTTTCACAGGGAAGGCCTGGGTCACACTGTTAGGGACAGGGACAGGGTCTCTCCCTCTTCCTTTCACAGGAAAGGCCTGGGTCACACTGTTAGGGACAGGGACAGGGTCTCTCTCTCTTCCTTTCTCAGGGAAGGCCTGGGTCACACTGTTAGGGACAGGGACAGGGTCTCTCTCTCTTCCTTTCACAGGGAAGGCCTGGGTCACACTGTTAGGGACAGGGACAGGGTCTCTCTCTCTTCCTTTCTCAGGGAAGGCCTGGGTCACACTGTTAGGGACAGGGACAGGGTCTCTCCCTCTTCCTTTCACAGGGAAGGCCTGGGTCACACTGTTAGGGACAGGGACAGGGTCTCTCTTTCTTCCTTTCACAGGGAAGGCCTGGGTCACACTGTTAGGGACAGGGACAGGGTCTCTCCATCTTCCTTTCTCAGTGCAGTCCTTGGGCGGTTTCCCAAATGCCACCCTATTCCCTAGATAATGCAACTACTTTTGACCAGTTTCCATAGGGTCACATGGCCATATGGTTCTGGTCAAAAGTAGTGCACTATGTAGGGAATAGAGTGCCATTTGGGGCAGAAACCTGTATTCAGTGCTGTCTCTCTCAGTGTGTGTGCCACTCTAAGCACAAGTGACCGTGCTTGGCAGCGCCAAGATCTCCGCGGGCCAGCCCAGAAAAACACAGCAGCCACAGGCGTGGGGCTGTGTCCAATAAGCCAATAAGCCAATCGAAGACTGTGGGCCGGTGGTAAAGGGTTGCCAAGGCAGCGAGTGGTGAAGGCCCCACAGGGACTCCTCAGACACCCCAACCGTTCTGTTTGTTGGGTGGAACTCTGACACAAACCCCACTACTCCCACATCTACTCTTCTCCCTCCCTCGCACAGTACCAGTTTGTTTGTTTGTCCAATCTTCTTGTTTGACATGTTGTTTTGCCCAGACCCAACTGGTCGTTCGTGTGTGCCACACCAAAGGCAAACGAGAGTGCCTGGGGAGGAAACCAGTGTGTGTGTTTGTTTGTTTGTGGTGCAAAGGTTGCTTCACCCTTTCTGGGAGCTGCCGGTTCGGTGTAGTGGAACCAGGGCTAATCCAGCCTTCTCACTGTCAGACTCCTGAGTGGGACTGTTTATTTGTATTGTCTGACGATCTGGAATCGATTAGAGCAAGTCAACTCCCTTTACTGGGTCCCCAGTTAATTAAATGCCAATTGGATTAGTCTGAAGGCCTGAATGCCACCCTCAGCATTTGCTCACCACACACAAACAGACTCATGGAACATGCTAATGACTGACCTTTTCACTCCTTCTCCCCCTGTTCCTTCTCTTCATCCTCTTCCTCCTCATCCTCCTAGTCCCCTGTTCCTTCTCTTCATCCTCTTCCTCCTCATCCTCCTAGTCCCCTGTTCCTTCTCTTCATCCTCTTCCTACTCATCCTCCTAGTCCCCTGTCCCTTCTCTTCATCCTCTTCCTACTCATCCTCCTAGTCCCCTGTTCCTTCTCTTCATCCTCTTCCTCCTCATCCTCCTAGTCCCCTGTTCCTTCTCTTCATCCTCTTCCTACTCATCCTCCTAGTCCCCTGTTCCTTCTCTTCATCCCCTTCCTCCTCATCCTCCTAGTCCTCTGTTCCTTCTCTTCATCCTCTTCCTACTCATCCTCCTAGTCCCCCGTTCCTTCTCCTCTTCATTGTCATCTTCCTCCTCCTCCCTGTTCCTCATCCTCTTCCTCATACCCCATTCCTTCTCCTCTTCATTGTCATCTTCCTCCTCCTCCCTGTTCCTCATCCTCTTCCTCATACCCCATTCCTTCTCCTCTTCATTGTTATCTTCCTCCTCCACCCTGTTCCTTGTTCTGTTCTTCATCCTCTTCCTCATACCCCATTTCTTCTCCTCTTTGTCGTTCTCATCCTCTTTCTCCTCCCCCATTCCTTCTCCTCTTCATCGTCATCTTCTTCCTTCTCCCCTCTTCCTTCTCCTCTTCACTGTCCCCTTCCTCCTCCTCCATTCCTTCTCCTCTTCACCGTCATCTTCCTCCTCCCCCATTCCTTCTCTTCTACATCCCTATGTTCCTTCTCATTTTCATTCTCCTCCTCATCTTCTTCTAAGCTAGTGTTGTGTAAGGGAACAGGGTTATGGTTGAGTTATCTCTAAGCTAGTGTTGTTTAAGGGAACAGGGTTATGGTTGAGTTATCGCTAAGCTAGTGTTGTTTAAGGGAACAGGGTTATGGTTGAGTTATCTCTAAGCTAGTGTTGTGTAAGGGAACAGGGTCATGGTTGAGTTATCTCTAAGCTAGTGTTGTGTAAGGGAACAGGGTTATGGTTGAGTTATCTCTAAGCTAGTGTTGTTTAAGGGAACAGGGTTATGGTTGAGTTATCTCTAAGCTAGTGTTGTGTAAGGGAACAGGGTTATGGTTGAGTTATCTCTAAGCTAGTGTTGTGTAAGGGAACAGGGTTATGGTTGAGTTATCTCTAAGCTAGTGTTGTTTAAGGGTTATGGTTGAGTTATCTCTAAGCTAGTGTTGTGTAAGGGTTATGGTTGAGTTATCTCTAAGCTAGTGTTGTGTAAGGGAACAGGGTTATGGTTGAGTTATCTCTAAGCTAGTGTTGTGTAAGGAAACAGGGTTATGGTTGAGTTATATTTAAGCTAGTGTTGTGTAAGGGAACATTGTAATGGTTGAGTTATCTTTAAGCTAGTGTTGTGTAAGGGTTATGGTTGAGTTATCTCTAAGCTAGTGTTGTGTAAGGGAACATTGTAATGGTTGAGTTATCTTTAAGCTAGTGTTGTGTAAGGGTTATGGTTGAGTTATCTCTAAGCTAGTGTTGTGTAAGGGAACATTGTAATGGTTGAGTTATCTCTAAGCTAGTGTTGTGTAAGGGAACAGGGTTATGGTTGAGTTATCTCTAAGCTAGTGTTGTTTAAGGGAACAGGGTTATGGTTGAGTTATCTCTAAGCTAGTGTTGTGTAAGGGAACAGGGTTATGGTTGAGTTATCTCTAAGCTAGTGTTGTGTAAGGGAACAGGGTTAGGGTTGAGTTATCTCTAAGCTAGTGTTGTGTAAGGGTTATGGTTGAGTTATCTCTAAGCTAGTGTTGTTTAAGGGAACAGGGTTATGGTTGAGTTATCTCTAAGCTAGTGTTGTGTAAGGGAACAGGGTTAGGGTTGAGTTATCTCTAAGCTAGTATTGTGTAAGGGAACAGGGTTATGGTTGAGTTATCTCTAAGCTAGTGTTGTGTAAGGGAACAGGGTTATGGTTGAGTTATCTCTAAGCTAGTGTTGTGTAAGGGTTATGGTTGAGTTATCTCTAAGCTAGTGTTGTTTAAGGGAACAGGGTTATGGTTGAGTTATCTCTAAGCTAGTGTTGTGTAAGGGAACAGGGTTATGGTTGAGTTATCTCTAAGCTAGTGTTGTGTAAGGGAACAGGGTTATGGTTGAGTTATCTCTAAGCTAGTGTTGTTTAAGGGAACAGGGTTATGGTTGAGTTATCTCTAAGCTAGTGTTGTGTAAGGGAACAGGGTTATGGTTGAGTTGTCTCTAAGCTAGTGTTGTGTAAGGGTTATGGTTGAGTTATCTCTAAGCTAGTGTTGTGTAAGGGAACAGGGTTATGGTTGAGTTATCTCTAAGCTAGTGTTGTGTAAGGGTTATGGTTGAGTTATCTCTAAGCTAGTATTGTGTAAGGGAACAGGGTTATGGTTGAGTTATCTCTAAGCTAGTGTTGTGTAAGAGTTATGGTTGAGTTATCTCTAAGCTAGTGTTGTGTAAGGGAACAGGGTTATGGTTGAGTTATCTCTAAGCTAGTGTTGTGTAAGGGAACAGGGTTATGGTTGAGTTATATTTAAGCTAGTGTTGTGTAAGGGAACATTGTAATGGTTGGAGTTATCTTTAAGCTAGTGTTGTGTAAGGGTTATGGTTGAGTTATCTCTAAGCTAGTGTTGTGTAAGGGACCATTGTAATGGTTGAGTTATCTTTAAGCTAGTGTTGTGTAAGGGAACAGGGTTATGGTTGAGTTATCTCTAAGCTAGTGTTGTGTAAGGGTTATGGTTGAGTTATCTCTAAGCTAGTGTTGTGTAAGGGTTATGGTTGAGTTATCTCTAAGCTAGTGTTGTGTAAGGGACCATTGTAATGGTTGAGTTATCTTTAAGCTAGTGTTGTGTAAGGGAACAGGGTTATGGTTGAGTTATCTCTAAGCTAGTGTTGTGTAAGGGTTATGGTTGAGTTATCTCTAAGCTAGTGTTGTGTAAGGGTTATGGTTGAGTTATCTCTAAGCTAGTGTTGTGTAAGGGTTATGGTTGAGTTATCTTTAAGCTAGTGTTGTGTAGGGTTATGGTTGAGTTATCTCTAAGCTAGTGTTGTGTAAGGGTTATGGTTGAGTTATCTCTAAGCTAGTGTTGTGTAAGGGAACATTGTAATGGTTGAGTTATCTTTACGCTAGTGTTGTGTAAGGGAACAGGGTTATGGTTGAGTTATCTCTAAGCCTGTGTTGTGTAAGGGAACATTGTAATGGTTGAGTTATCTTTAAGCTAGTGTTGTGTAAGGGTTATGGTTGAGTTATCTTTAAGCTAGTGTTGTGTAAGGGTTATGGTTGAGTTATCTCTAAGCTAGTGTTGTGTAAGGGAACAGGGTTATGGTTGAGTTATCTCTAAGCTAGTGTTGTGTAAGGGAACAGGGTTATGGTTGAGTTATCTCTAAGCTAGTGTTGTGTAAGGGTTATGGTTGAGTTATCTCTAAGCTAGTGTTGTGTAAGGGAACAGGGTTATGGTTGAGTTATCTCTAAGCTAGTGTTGTGTAAGGGAACAGGGTTATGGTTGAGTTATCTCTAAGCTAGTGTTGTGTAAGGGAACAGGGTTATGGTTGAGTTATCTCTAAGCTAGTGTTGTTTAAGGGTTATGGTTGAGTTATCTTTAAGCTAGTGTTGTGTAAGGGAACAGGGTTATGGTTGAGTTATCTCTAAGCTAGTGTTGTGTAAGGGAACAGGGTTAGGGTTAAGTTATCTCTAAGCTAGTATTGTGTAAGGGAACAGGGTTAGGGTTGAGTTATCTCTAAGCTAGTGTTGTGTAAGGGAACAGGGTTATGGTTGAGTTATCTCTAAGCTAGTGTTGTGTAAGGGAACAGGGTTAGGGTTGAGTTATCTCTAAGCTAGTGTTGTGTAAGGGAACAGGGTTATGGTTGAGTTATCTCTAAGCTAGTGTTGTGTAAGGGAACAGGGTTATGGTTGAGTTATCTCTAAGCTAGTGTTGTGTAAGGGAACAGGGTTAGGGTTGAGTTATCTCTAAGCTAGTGTTGTGTAAGGGTTATGGTTGAGTTATCTCTAAGCTAGTGTTGTGTAAGGGTTATGGTTGAGTTATCTCTAAGCTAGTGTTGTGTAAGGGTTATGGTTGAGTTATCTTTAAGCTAGTGTTGTGTAAGGGTTATGGTTGAGTTATCTCTAAGCTAGTGTTGTGTAAGGGTTATGGTTGAGTTATCGCTAAGCTAGTGTTGTGTAAGGGAACATTGTAATGGTTGAGTTATCTTTACGCTAGTGTTGTGTAAGGGAACAGGGTTATGGTTGAGTTATCTCTAAGCCTGTGTTGTGTAAGGGAACATTGTAATGGTTGAGTTATCTTTAAGCTAGTGTTGTGTAAGGGAACAGGGTTATGGTTGAGTTATCTCTAAGCTAGTGTTGTGTAAGGGTTATGGTTGAGTTATCTCTAAGCTAGTGTTGTGTAAGGGAACAGGGTTATGGTTGAGTTATCTCTAAGCTAGTGTTGTGTAAGGGAACAGGGTTATGGTTGAGTTATCTCTAAGCTAGTGTTGTGTAAGGGTTATGGTTGAGTTATCTCTAAGCTAGTGTTGTGTAAGGGAACAGGGTTATGGTTGAGTTATCTCTAAGCTAGTGTTGTGTAAGGGAACAGGGTTATGGTTGAGTTATCTCTAAGCTAGTGTTGTGTAAGGGAACAGGGTTATGGTTGAGTTATCTCTAAGCTAGTGTTGTTTAAGGGAACAGGGTTAGGGTTGAGTTATCTCTAAGCTAGTGTTGTTTAAGGGAACAGGGTTATGGTTGAGTTATCTTTAAGCTAGTGTTGTGTAAGGGAACAGGGTTATGGTTGAGTTATCTCTAAGCTAGTGTTGTGTAAGGGAACAGGGTTAGGGTTAAGTTATCTCTAAGCTAGTATTGTGTAAGGGAACAGGGTTAGGGTTGAGTTATCTCTAAGCTAGTGTTGTGTAAGGGAACAGGGTTATGGTTGAGTTATCTCTAAGCTAGTGTTGTGTAAGGGAACAGGGTTAGGGTTGAGTTATCTCTAAGCTAGTGTTGTGTAAGGGAACAGGGTTATGGTTGAGTTATCTCTAAGCTAGTGTTGTGTAAGGGAACAGGGTTATGGTTGAGTTATCTCTAAGCTAGTGTTGTGTAAGGGAACAGGGTTAGGGTTGAGTTATCTCTAAGCTAGTGTTGTGTAAGGGAACAGGGTTAGGGTTAAGTTATCTCTAAGCTAGTGTTGTGTAAGGGAACAGGGTTATGGTTGAGTTATCTCTAAGCTAGTGTTGTGTAAGGGAACAGGGTTATGGTTGAGTTATCTCTAAGCTAGTGTTGTGTAAGGGAACAGGGTTATGGTTGAGTTATCTTTAGTGAAGCAGATTTACCTTTTATTTTCTTCCAAATCTGAATCTTTCTTTTTTTAGATGATGTAATTACAAGTTTTCTACAAGCTTATTGGTTGACACACTGTTCTCCGGCATATTGTGCTGTCGTCTGCATTTAACACCAGGATGTGTTGTAAACACATAGAACCGGATGTCTTCTGTTCATTCATAATGCTAATTAAACACACACACACGCACACACACACACACACACACACACACACACACACACACACACACACACGCACACACACACACACACACACGCACACGCACACGCACACGCACACACACACAAACACAAACACAAACACACAAACACATTCTGTTTTCAGCTACAATTCATTACACAATAACATTTGCGGTAAACTTATATAACGAACGGAGGGAGGCAGCAGCTGGGATGTTGTAGGGGGCACTGGAAGAGAAGCCTAGCAGGGCTGGAGAAAACAGCTGTTCCCATCTGCAAACCTGGTTACTTTTTTTTAATCTCACAAACAGCGCAGCTTCGTTTTTAAGGGCAGAATTATTCCCGTACCTACGGAGATATTTGGTATTTTTGGTATTTTATTAGGATCCCCGTTAGCTGTTGCAAAAGCAGCAGCTGCTCTTCCTGGGGGTCCAGACAAAACATGAAACATAATACAGAATGACATAACACAGAACATCATTAGACATGAAGACTAGGTAGTCTGCTTTCCTATACCCACAGCTCGGGACACTATTTTTCTGCTACAAACATTCGATTGAAGAAGTGAAAATGTCTGTTGTCTCAGTTTTTTCCCCCTTCATTTGATTGGTCCTCCACAACAACGTTAGTGTACCCTAATCACAGGCGACTTGCTGCGACGACGGCAGGCAGTGTGATTCCTCGGCTGACAAACAGATTGAGAGAGTTTGTTTCAGGATGAAACCGAGCTGAGGATGGTGGGGTGTTGATCGGCAAACAAATCTGAGACAGCCTGCTGTCCAGCCACATTGTCTGCTGTCCAAACTTCATGATGACTTGTTTAGGGAAAAGTGTTGTCGTCTTCATTATACATTTCTTTCCCAGATGGGTAGAGATGGGTTGTTGTTGGTGTTTTACTTTCCCAGATGGGTAGAGATGGGTTGTTGTTGGTGTTTTACTTTCCCAGATGGGTAGAGATGGGTTGTTGTTGGTGTTTTACTTTCCCAGATGGGTAGAGATGGGTTGTTGTTGGTGTTTTACTTTCCCAGATGGGTAGAGATGGGTTGTTGTTGGTGTTTTACTTTCACAGATGGGTAGAGATGGGTTGTTGTTGGTGTTTTACTTTCACAGATGGGTAGAGATGGGTTGTTGTTGGTATTTTACATTCCCAGATGGGTAGAGATGGGTTGTTGTTGGTGT
>NC_088212.1:9317453-9342453 GCF_036934945.1 Oncorhynchus masou masou | reverse complement strand
TTCTCCTGAGTGTAGAGAGGAATGTCACTCTCCTGAGTGTAGAGAGGAATGTCACTCTCCTGAGTGTAGAGAGGAATGTCACTTCTGAGTGTAGAGAGGAATGTCACTCTCCTGAGTGTAGAGAGGAATGTCTTTCTCCTGAGTGTAGAGAGGAATGTCTTTCTCCTGAGTGTAGAGAGGAATGTCACTCTCCTGAGTGTAGAGAGGAATGTCTTTCTCCTGAGTGTAGAGAGGAATGTCACTCTCCTGAGTGTAGAGAGGAATGTCACTCTCCTGAGTGTAGAGAGGAATGTCACTCTCCTGAGTGTAGAGAGGAATGTCTTTCTCCTGAGTGTAGAGAGGAATGTCTTTCTCCTGAGTGTAGAGAGGAATGTCTTTCTCCTGAGTGTAGAGAGGAATGTCACTCTCCTGAGTGTAGAGAGGAATGTCTTTCTCCTCAGTGTAGAGAGGAATGTCACTCTCCTGAGTGTAGAGAGGAATGTCACTCTCCTGAGTGTAGAGAGGAATGTCACTCTCCTGAGTGTAGAGAGGAATGTCTTTCTCCTGAGTGTAGAGAGGAATGTCACTCTCCTGAGTGTAGAGAGGAATGTCACTCTCCTGAGTGTAGAGAGGAATGTCACTCTCCTGAGTGTAGAGAGGAATGTCTTTCTCCTGAGTGTAGAGAGGAATGTCACTCTCCTGAGTGTAGAGAGGAATGTCTTTCTCCTGAGTGTAGAGAGGAATGTCACTCTCCTGAGTGTAGAGAGGAATGTCTTTCTCCTGAGTGTAGAGAGGAATGTCACTCTCCTGAGTGTAGAGAGGAATGTCTTTCTCCTGAGTGTAGAGAGGAATGTCACTCTCCTGAGTGTAGAGAGGAATGTCACTCTCCTGAGTGTAGAGAGGAATGTCACTCTCCTGAGTGTAGAGAGGAATGTCTTTCTCCTGAGTGTAGAGAGGAATGTCACTCTCCTGTGTGTAAAGAGGAATGTCTTTCTCCTGAGTGTAGAGAGGAATGTCTTTCTCCTGAGTGTAGAGAGGAATGTCACTCTCCTGAGTGTAAAGAGGAATGTCTTTCTCCTGAGTGTAGAGAGGAATGTCTTTCTCCTGAGTGTAGAGAGGAATGTCACTCTCCTGTGTGTAAAGAGGAATGTCTTTCTCCTGAGTGTAGAGAGGAATGTCTTTCTCCTGAGTGTAGAGAGGAATGTCACTCTCCTGAGTGTAAAGAGGAATGTCTTTCTCCTGAGTGTAGAGAGGAATGTCACTCTCCTGAGTGTAGAGAGGAATGTCACTCTCCTGAGTGTAAAGAGGAATGTCTTTCTCCTGAGTGTAGAGAGGAATGTCTTTCTCCTGAGTGTAGAGAGGAATGTCACTCTCCTGAGTGTAGAGAGGAATGTCACTCTCCTGAGTGTAGAGAGGAATGTCTTTCTCCTGAGTGTAGAGAGGAATGTCATTCTCCTGAGTGTAGAGAGGAATGTCACTCTCCTGAGTGTAGAGAGGAATGTCACTCTCCTGAGTGTAGAGAGGAATGTCACTCTCCTGAGTGTAGAGAGGAATGTCTTTCTCCTGAGTGTAGAGAGGAATGTCTTTCTCCTGAGTGTAGAGAGGAATGTCACTCTCCTGAGTGTAGAGAGGAATGTCACTCTCCTGAGTGTAGAGAGGAATGTCACTCTCCTGAGTGTAGAGAGGAATGTCATTCTCCTGAGTGTAGAGAGGAATGTCACTCTCCTGAGTGTAGAGAGGAATGTCACTCTCCTGAGTGTAGAGAGGAATGTCACTCTCCTGAGTGTAGAGAGGAATGTCACTCTCCTGAGTGTAGAGAGGAATGTCACTCTCCTGAGTGTAGAGAGGAATGTCACTCTCCTGAGTGTAGAGAGGAATGTCACTCTCCTGAGTGTAGAGAGGAATGTCACTCTCCTGAGTGTAGAGAGGAATGTCACTCTCCTGAGTGTAGAGAGGAATGTCACTCTCCTGAGTGTAGAGAGGAATGTCATTCTCCTGAGTGTAGAGAGGAATGTCACTCTCCTGAGTGTAGAGAGGAATGAAGGAAAGAGGAATAAGAGGGTACTGTGAAGCAGAGGGGGAGGAAGAGGAGGGGGAGGAAGAGGAGGGGGAGGAAGAGGAGGGGGAGGAAGAAGAGGGGGTGTAGACTAGCCTACAATGAGGAGGCAGTGATAGAGAGGATCTCTCTCCTCGGCTCTCCGTAGTATAAATCTGACTCATTCGATTACACGGCTCCTCTAGAGGGCTTCAAGGTAAAGCAACGGCCCCAGACTTATCGCTCCTGCAAGCCGTGCTGCCCGTCCGAGCGGGGGCGATTTACTGCCCGCCGCGCAGTGCACAATGCCCCCGGCCCGTAAGTCACGGCGTCACTCTGTCCTTGTGCCCGCTTCACTGATGAACAGGCCCCGCCAGGGCCTCAACACCAGGCCCCCAGACCTCAGATGGCTTCCTAGCATCCCCTAAGTGCCTTACCCCTCTCTCCCCCCTTCACCTCTCTCCCCACCGACCCCCCCTCTCCCCACCCCACCCCACCTCTCTCCTCACCCCCTCTCTCCCCACCCTACCCCCTTCTCCCCACCCCACCTCTCTCCCCCTGACCCCCCTCTCCCCACCCCACCCTCTCCTCACCCCCATCTCTCCACACCCCCTCTCTCCCCACCCCACCTCTCTCCTCACCCCCTCTCTCCTCACCACCCTCTCTCCCCACCCCACCCCCCTTTCTCCCCACCCCACCCCACCTCTCTCCCCAACCCCCTCTCTCCCCACCCCAATCTCTCCTCACCCCCTCTCTCCTCACCACCCTCTCTCCCCACCCCACCCCCTCTCTCCCCACCCTACCCCCCTTCTCCCCACCCCACCTCTCTCCCCCTGATGTCCCCCCTCTCCCCACCCCACCTCTCACTCTCCTCACCCCCATCTCTCCACACCCCCCCTCTCTCCCCACCCCACCTCTCTCCTCACCCCCTCTCTCCTCACCACCCTCTCTCCCCACCCCACACCCCCTTTCTCCCCACCCCACCCCCCTCTCTCCCCACCCCACCTCTCTCCCCCTGACCCCCTCTCCCCCACCCCACCCTCTCTCCTCACCCCCATCTCTCCACACCCCCTCTCTCCCCACCCCACTCCCTCTCCTCACCCCCTCTCTCCTCACCACCCTCTCTCCCCACCCCACCCCCCTCTCTCCCCACCCCACCCACCTCTCTCCTCATTCCCCCTCTCCCCCTCCCGATGTCCCCCCTAAAGCAAACAAACGAACGGTGCATGAACCTCATTATAATCTAGCAGTGTGATTTCATTTGAAACTTTTCTAGAACAATGTGCGCTATAAAGAAGCAACTATTTATTGTTCAGTTTACTACAGTTTTAGTGTTTACTACTCTAGTTAAGTAGTCATCTTCTTATAACACTCATTGTCGAAGGAAAGTTTCAAATTCAATCACACGACAACATTATAATGAGGTTTACAGTATTTTTGCACATTACACAACTATTTTGCGCTGTGAAAATGTCACACTTCAATGAAGTCTGGCCCGAGACAGAGATCAGCCTGTAGATACTGTGGGACTAAACAGAGATCAGCCTGTAGATACTGTGGGACTAAACAGAGATCAGCCTGTAGATACTGTGATACTAAACAGAGATCAGCCTCTAGATACTGTGGGACTAAACAGAGATCAGCCTGTAGATACTGTGGGATTAAACAGAGATCAGCCTGTAGATACTGTGGGACTAAACAGAGATCAGCCTGTAGATACTGTGGGACTAGACAGAGATCAGCCTGTAGATACTGTGGGACTAAACAGAGATCAGCCTGTAGATACTGTGGGACTAAACAGAGATCAGCCTGTAGATACTGTGGGACTAAACAGAGATCAGCCTGTAGATACTGTGGGACTAAACATAGATCAGCCTGTAGATACTGTGGGACTAGACAGAGATCAGCCTGTAGATACTGTGGGACTAAACAGAGATCAGCCTGTAGATACTGTGGGACTAAACAGAGATCAGCCTGCAGATACTGTGGGACTAGACAGAGATCAGCCTGTAGATACTGTGGGACTAGACAGAGATCAGCCTGTAGATACTGTGGGACTAAACAGAGATCAGCCTGTAGATACTGTGGGACTAAACAGAGATCAGCCTGTAGATACTGTGGGACTAGACAGAGATCAGCCTGTAGATACTGTGGGACTAAACAGAGATCAGCCTGTAGATACTGTGGGACTAAACAGAGATCAGCCTGTAGATACTGTGGGACTAAACAGAGATCAGCCTGTAGATACTGTGGGACTAAACAGAGATCAGCCTGTAGATACTGTGGGACTAAACAGAGATCAGCCTGTAGATACTGTGGGACTAAACAGAGATCAGCCTGTAGATACTGTGGGACTAAACAGAGATCAGCCTGTAGATACTGTGGGCATGTTGACTGTCTTTAATGTCTGGGCTGTCAGGAGCTGCCTGGTGCCTGTGTTGACAGACCTCTGGACTCCTGGAGTGTCCCCTCCCTCGGCTCCCGTCATGTCTGGGTTTGGTGTGTGATGGACAGGACCTTGTCTCACTGCTGTGTCACACACACACACACACACACACACACACACACACACACACACACACACACACACACACACACACACACACACACACACACACACACACACACACACACACACACACACACACACACACACACACACACACACACACACACACACACACACACGCACACACGCACACACACACGCATACACTCAAACTGTCTGTCAGTCCCTCTGCATTAAAGGTTGATAATAGTAACACATAATAACCTCAGTGTTCTATTTAAACTGGACTTTATTCTGTGAATAGGGGAGAATGTCTGCACTAGTTGGGACAGTAGGGGAGAATGTCTGCACTTAGTCAGGACAGTAGGGGGGAATGTCTGCACTCTGTCAGGACAGTAGGGGAGAATGTCTGCACTTAGTCAGGACAGTAGGGGAGAATGTCTGCACTCTGTCAGGACAGTAGGGGAGAATGTCTGCACTCTGTCAGGACAGTAGGGGAGAATGTCTGCACTTAGTCAGGACAGTAGTGGAGAATGTCTGTACTAGTTGGGACAGTAGGGGAGAATGTCTGCACTTAGTTGGGACAGTAGGGGAGAATGTCTGCACTTAGTTGGGACAGTAGGAGAGAATGTCTGCACTCAGTCAGGACAGTAGGGGAGAATGTCTGCACTAGTTGGGACAGTAGGGGAGAATGTCTGCACTCTGTCAGGACAGTAGGGGAGAATGTCTGCACTTAGTCAGGACAGTAGGGGAGAATGTCTGCACTCAGTCAGGACAGTAGGGGAGAATGTCTGCACTAGTTGGGACAGTAGGGGAGAATGTCTGCACTCTGTCAGGATAGTAGGGGAGAATGTCTGCACTCAGTCAGGACAGTAGGGGAGAATGTCTGCACTAGTTGGGACAGTAGGGGAGAATGTCTGCACTTAGTTGGGACAGTAGGGGAGAATGTCTGTGCTAGGTGGGACAGTAGGGGAGAATGTCTGCACTTAGTTGGGACAGTAGGGGAGAATGTCTGTACTAGTTGGGACAGTAGGGGAGAATGTCTGCACTCAGTCAGGACAGTAGGGGAGAATGTCTGTACTAGTTGGGACAGTAGGGGAGAATGTCTGCACTTAGTTGGGACAGTAGGGGAGAATGTCTGTACTAGTTGGGACAGTAGGGGAGAATGTCTGTACTCAGTCAGGACAGTAGGGGAGAATGTCTGCACTCTGTCAGGACAGTAGGGGAGAATGTCTGCACTAGTTGGGACAGTAGGGGAGAATGTCTGCACTAGTTGGGACAGTAGGGGAGAATGTCTGTACTAGTTGGGACAGTAGGGGAGAATGTCTGCACTTAGTTGGGACAGAAGGGGAGAATGTCTGTACTAGTTGGGACAGTAGGGGAGAATGTCTGCACTTAGTTGGGACAGTAGGGGAGAATGTCTGTACTAGTTGGGACAGTAGGGGAGAATGTCTGCACTTAGTTGGGACAGAAGGGGAGAATGTCTGTACTAGTTGGGACAGTAGGGGAGAATGTCTGCACTTAGTTGGGACAGTAGGGGAGAATGTCTGTACTAGTTGGGACAGTAGGGGAGAATGTCTGCACTTAGTTGGGACAGTAGGGGAGAATGTCTGCACTTAGTCAGGACAGTAGGGGAGAATGTCTGTACTAGTTGGGACAGTAGGGGAGAATGTCTGCACTCAGTCAGGACAGTAGGGGAGAATGTCTGCACTAGTTGGGACAGTAGGGGAGAATGTCTGCACTCTGTCAGGACAGTAGGGGAGAATGTCTGCACTAGTTGGGACAGTAGGGGAGAATGTCTGCACTCTGTCAGGACAGTAGGGGAGAATGTCTGCACTAGTTGGGACAGTAGGGGAGAATGTCTGCACTCTGTCAGGACAGTAGGGGAGAATGTCTGCACTCAGTCAGGACAGTAGGGGAGAATGTCTGTACTAGTTGGGACAGTAGGGGAGAATGTCTGCACTAGTTGGGACAGTAGGGGAGAATGTCTGCACTAGTTGGGACAGTAGGGGAGAATGTCTGCACTCAGTCAGGACAGTAGGGGAGAATGTCTGCACTAGTTGGGACAGTAGGGGAGAATGTCTGCACTAGTTGGGACAGTAGGGCAGAATGTCTGCACTCAGTCAGGACAGTAGGGTAGAATGTCTGTACTAGTTGGGACAGTAGGGGAGAATGTCTGTACTAGTTGGGACAGTAGGGGAGAATGTCTGCACTAGTTGGGACAGTAGGGGAGAATGTCTGTACTAGTTGGGACAGTAGGGGAGAATGTCTGTACTAGTTGGGACAGTAGGGGAGAATGTCTGTACTAGTTGGGACAGTAGGGGAGAATGTCTGTACTAGTTGGGACAGTAGGGGAGAATGTCTGTACTCAGTCAGGACAGTAGGGGAGAATGTCTGTACTTAGTCAGGACAGTAGGGGAGAATGTCTGTACTAGTTGGGACAGTAGGGGAGAATGTCTGCACTAGTTGGGACAGTAGGGGAGAATGTCTGTACTTAGTCAGGACAGTAGGGGAGAATGTCTGTACTAGTTGGGACAGTAGGGGAGAATATCTGCACTAGTTGGGACAGTAGGGGAGAATGTCTGCACTAGTTGGGACAGTAGGGGAGAATGTCTGTACTTAGTCAGGACAGTAGGGGAGAATGTCTGTACTAGTTGGGACAGTAGGGGAGAATGTCTGCACTAGTTGGGACAGTAGGGGAGAATGTCTGCACTCAGTCAGGACAGTAGGGGAGAATGTCTGTACTTAGTCAGGACAGTAGGGGAGAATGTCTGTACTAGTTGGGACAGTAGGGGAGAATGTCTGTACTTAGTCAGGACAGTAGGGGAGAATGTCTGCACTTAGTTGGGACAGTAGGGGAGAATGTCTGTACTAGTTGGGACAGTAGGGGAGAATGTCTGTACTAGTTGGGACAGTAGGGGAGAATGTCTGTACTTAGTCAGGACAGTAGGGGAGAATGTCTGCACTTAGTTGGGACAGTAGGGGAGAATGTCTGTACTTAGTCAGGACAGTAGGGGAGAATGTCTGCACTTAGTTGGGACAGTAGGGGAGAATGTCTACTAGTTGGGACAGTAGGGGAGAATGTCTGCACTTAGTTGGGACAGTAGGGGAGAATGTCTGCACTTAGTTGGGACAGTAGGGGAAAATGTCTGCACTTAGTTGGGACAGTAGGGGAGAATGTCTGCACTCAGTTGGGACAGTAGGGGAGAATGTCTGCACTTAGTTGGGACAGTAGGGGAGAATGTCTGTACTAGTTGGGACAGTAGGGGAGAATGTCTGCACTTAGTTGGGACAGTAGGGGAGAATATCTGCACTTAGTCAGGACAGTAGGGGAGAATATCTGTACTAGTTGGGACAGTAGGGGAGAATGTCTGTACTAGTTGGGACAGTAGGGGAAAATGTCTGCACTTAGTTGGGACAGTAGGGGAGAATGTCTGCACTTAGTTGGGACAGTAGGGGAGAATGTCTGCACTTAGTTGGGACACTAATTGGGAGCAAGGTTGAGAGTGTTCTCTCGTTACAGTAATGAGGCATGTACTGTTTGTCGTGATACCTTACATCTCTATGTAGCCTATGATCTATAACATAGAGTTGATTTTAGCGATTCACCCACTGTAGTTGTGGAAACATACACGTTGACCCCTATACATACAGTATATGTTGTTTTATCGTGTGGGTGAGTACTTGATTGACTGTCTGTGTTTTATTGGCAACCTTGTCATGAAAAGATGTTGGAAAAGTCCAATGCTTTCCAGAAAATAGCCAGACTGGGTTATATTTTCATTACCTTCCTCCCCAGTTCAGTTCTAGTACATAATTTACAGTTTATAGATTTTTATTTTGTTGCTTTCACAGTCTCAAATGTTGTTTTTACAGACTATGTTTTACTGTAAGGTCCTTGGAAGTAAATTGTTATAAAGGGACATGAGCAGTAAAATAAAATAGGTGAAACAGTCCTCTAAAAGGAGAGACATTGGTTTTACTTAACAATGGTCTTAAATTATGAAAGAATGGTTTTGGGGGACTGTGGTTTTGCTTTTTTTTTCTGTCCCACAGCCACTGGGAACAAGTTTGTCCTTAACATAAAGTATTTTCCCCAACTGTTTGGAAGAGTTTCTGAAGGAAAAGTGCATTTTCTAGTCGAGCGCGGGATCTCCCAAGCCCAAAGGAGCCTTCTTGTTCTCGACAAAACAGTAAGAACAGCGTGACACATTCGCAACAGCAGTCTCTGGCAAGACACAAGGACAAACGAGAGACAAAAGAAAAAGGGGTTGTGGGTTTCTTTTGAAAGGAAGTTTCTTATTTTGTTTTCCGTCGGTGCTCTTGCCAAGGTCATTGGCACCTTCTAATAACTTGCTCGTTTAATAAACTCCCAGAGTATCTTGTCAAGGTGATGAGTAGCGGAGTCAGCCGAGGCAGTATTAAAGGAAACTTGGGAGGGGGAGAAGGAGGGGAGAGGGCAGGATTCTGGACAGTACGGGAGGAAGGAGACATCCTTCACCCCAACACAATAATACATGTCCTGCACACAGGAGCAGACAGACAGACAGACAGACAGACAGACAGACAGACAGACACGTTCTCCATGGAGGATCACATTACATACCAATCAGAGATATGAAATGTTCTCAAATTATCTTCGCTATGCATAAGGGTTTGAACGATGTCAACATGATTGTAAGCTGTCACAAAAGCTGTTGGCAAATGACTGCCATTGATTTTTTTTTTAAAGAAGTGTGTTAACGAATGCACGTGTGTGTGTGTGTGTGTGTGTGTGTGTGTGTGTGTGTGTGTGTGTGTGTGTGTGTGTGTGTGTGTGTGTGTGTGTGTGTGTGTGTGTGTGTGTGTGTGTGTGTGTGTGTGTGTGTGTGTGTGTGTGTGTGTGTGTGTATGTGTGTGCCTCCAGAGCCTGTCTACTGTGCTGTATTATTGGCCTTAACCATGTTCATGCTTCCCATCTCCAGAGCCCTGTTCAAACAAGGAGTCAACTTTGTGTCAGTGAAGCCCAGCAATGTGGCTTCTGCCTGGGAGATCAAACAGGAAACGCTACCCGGAAGTCCCTCATTGTCCGTGTTCTGCCAGAGGAAGGCCAGCTCTACAGGGGAAAGGTAGGAGCCTTTTCAAAACACTATGACAATATAATGCTGTTATTTACTCCTAATGGTAGGACAAATTACATTATCCCTGCCGTCTTATCAACTGATTACTGGACACACAGTCATTTAGTCTTGATCACTAGATGTTATGCTTGCAGATTGCCCACTCGGGCTCCCGAGTGGCGCAGCGGTCTAAGGCACTGCATCTCAGTGCAAGAGGCGTGACTACAGACACTGGTTTGATTCCAGGCTGTATTACAATCAGCCGTGATTGGGAGACCCATAGGGCAGCGCACAATTGGCCCAGCGTCGTCGGATTAGGGTTTGCCCGGGGTAGGCCGTCATTTTATATAAGAATTTGTTCTTAACTGACTTGCTTAGTTAAATAAAGGTAAAAAAAAAAAAAGTATGTTTACAATTTCAAATTTACAGTATTACAGGTACTGGCTACATAAAACTACTAGTTTGATAAAACGTCAGCCCCACGGGGACAGCACAGGATCGAAGGTCAGGATCAGCACTACAGGCTTCTGGTAGCTCATAGTGGAGCGCTAAACCTTAACCTCGCCTCACCTCACAGGTGAATATGGAGAGTGAGGGAGTTGGGTTTAAGGGGCGGCGGCCTGTGCTGGGAGATGTCTAATTGGCGGACTGGGGTGGAGGGTTGAGTGTGGATTGCTCTGGATTTATGCAGGCCTGTTAGCTGTTGGCTAAAGCCTAGAGTGAGCGATCCCTCCCTCCTCCTCCCTCATCCTCCTCCCTCCTCCTCCCTTATCCTCCTCCCTCATCCTCCTCCCTCCTCCTCCCACCCTCCCCTCTGCTGACAAGCTGCACTGGAAATGTATGACCCCAGTGTCATACTAAATCTGTCAGGCCGGCCGGTAATTGCTCAGTCCTCATACTTCGGGTTTTTATATGCTGGAGAAAATTGGTTCTGGCACTTTAATGTTTCCTCCGATTCAGTTGTTGCCAATAGCCCGTTGCAACTAGTTTCATAATAGTTACAAAATGAAGAGGGTGGAACATAGATTTGTTTGCCGGGTCGTATGGTGAACATCGAGTCTTTCACCGGCTCTCGAGAAGGGTGGAAGGAGAAGGGAGGAGGATGAGGGAGGAGGATGAGGGAGGAGGACGTAGGAGAAGGGAGGAGAGAGAAGAGAGGAGGATGAGGGAGGAGGACGAGGGAGGAGGATGAGGGAGGAGGACGTAGGAGAAGGGAGGAGAGAGAAGAGAGGAGGATGAGGGAGGAGGATGAGGGAGGAGGATGAGGGAGGAGGACCAGTTAGAAGGTAAGGGGCCAGGATAGTAAGGTTGGTGGGTTAGGCTCTAGTCAACCCTAGAGGAAAAGCAGAAAGCCCCATGGCAGGTTTTGTAGGCAGAAGAAGAACTCGGACTGGTGTGGAGGAGAGTTTTGAGATTCCCTGCTGTTGTTGCATATATAACTGGCAACTTCCGTTCCACTAGTTCCTCAGTGTGTAAACTCTGAGTGGTCATCTCCAGTTCCCCTAGTTCCTCCGTAGGCCTTTCTACACTGCATTGTTCTAAACCCCAGGCTAGACTGACCCGGGGCTAGATTAGTTCACACAAGCATTTGTTAACCCTGGGCTAAACTGGGCTAAACGAGTCACACTTGTCCTCAATGTGTAGGCTTTTGCAACGTTTCTTATTGGACAAATTCAGGAAGTTCCCTCCCCGTTTCAGCTTGTTTTCTTCTGTTTGGTTTCTAGTTAATTGGACGACTTGGGTTGTTGGTTGGTGCCCAGGGTTTGACTGAAGGAGGCTGGCATCGTTGCTTGATTCAAGAAAACCGTAGATGCCTCCTGGATGATGATGATATTGTGTAGACCATTCAGACGTATAAATGCTACATAGCTAACAGGGGAGTTGCATAAAACATTTTAGTAGGTATTCAGACAGCATTTTGTCAATATCTCCATTGTGTTAGTGCTGGCTAGTCTGAATTAGAGTATGTGAGTGGAGCTGAGTGCTGGCTAGTCTGAATTAGAGGATGTGAGTGGAGCTGAGTGCTGGCTAGTCTGAATTAGAGGATGTGAGTGGAGCTGAGTGCTGGCTAGAGCGTTGTCCTTCTCGCCCGCTCCAATTTCGCTCCAGTAGCGCTGACTTCATTTAACAAACTCAGGGCGTGGCTGGCCCAGCATTCATTTGGAGTCTACTTGTGTGCTGCTATAGCGACTTGCTTTAGCAAGAACTCATGGAGTTCACTAAATATTTTCATAAAGAAAATGATAAAATACTCAGGTGCAAAATCAAGGTGACAAAGATGAGGACCAAGAGCAAGAGAGGGAGTGTGGTGATGTAGTGTCCACAACTAAAGAACCATTGTGGAATCTGAAAATACATGAAGGTGTACTTACTACATGCACATCCTAACAGAAAGGAATGAGGTGGGTAGATAACTAAGTGTGTCGTTGTAGCAAAGTATTTATAAAATAAAATAAAATCTGACCTCTTAAAAGTTTGGTTCATTTTGGTTCTATTATCTATACAATAGACCATCATTGATGTTGGATCAAAGGCCTGATGTCATACAACCTCTTTCAAGGATCTTTCTGTTTTGATTGGGCTATTTTGCCTAAAATCCTTTAGGCCTACCTATAGACAAATACAAAAACAACTCTGCATCCCTGACAAGACTGGCAAGAGTTTGCCCGAAGGGTGTTGAGCCTCCCCAGTGTCTCTGTAAGCACAGAGAGGGTATGTTCCGCTGCTGTCCTTCTCTCCAAGCACCGTGGCGAGAGCCTGAAGCCACGGACTCTGGGAATTCAAAAGCCTAATAAGGCCTTTGTCATATCATTTTTTTTAAATTGAATTCTAAGTAAGTCACAGCCTTTATGCGCAATTTATAGACTATAATAATTGAATACAACTAAATGTTGTTTAAATGCTGAACGCTTAATGTTTATGGCAGCCTAGTGTGTCACACTCGCAAATGCTTCACAATGTATTTCTTTGTAGGCTGTAGTCTTGAAATGATTTCAATAATAGGCTGATAATAATACAGCCTAAATCATTCAGGCTCCCTGTCTGGCTCCTGACCTATTTACAGTGTTTATATGCTGTTTAATATGTGAAAGGATGTGCGCTTCTTACATACATCTTTTCATGTTGTGTATTCAAATACTTTTCATTCAAATCATATGGTTTGGATTCAATACCAAAATGGTAGATCCAGGTAGTCACAACAATAGATGTGTTGGTTAAATTGGGATTTTAATGAATGGAGTGAATTTGGAACGGCAGTTTTTTCCACCCTGTGAGTGTGAAACGTAGAGGATGAGTGGTAGGAAAGGAAACATAGAGGATGAGCGGTTGGAAAGGAAACATAGAGGACGAGCGGTAGGAAAGGAAACATAGAGGACGAGCGGTAGGAAAGGAAACGTAGAGGATGAGCGGTTGGAAAGGAAACGTAGAGGATGAGCGGTAGGAAAGGAAACATAGAGGATGAGTGGTAGAAAATGAAACGTAGAGGATGAGCAGTTGGAAAGGAAACATAGAGGATGAGCGGTAGGAAAGGAAACATAGAGGATGAGCGGTAGGAGAAACGTAGAGGATGAGCGGGAGTTAAGGAAATGTAGAGGATGAGCGGTGGTCCTAACTATAGTTTGTTGACAAGAAATGTGTGGAGTGGTTGAAAAACAAGTTTTAATGACTCCAACCTAAGTGTATGTAAACTTCCGACTTCAACTGTAGATGAGAGTTTATTGTATAGATGAGGTTAATATATTGATGAGAGGAAAGGGCCTTCCCAAACTGTTTACACAAAGTTGGAAGCACAGAATCGTCTATAATTTCTTGTATGCTGTAGCATTAATATTTCACTTCACTGGAACTAAGGGGCCTAGCCCAAATCATGAAAAACCATGGAAAACAGCACCAGAGCATTATGCCAACTCCACCAAACTATACAGTTGGCACTATGCATTGGGGCAGGTAGCGTTCTCATGGCATCCGCCAAACTCAGATCCGTCCGTCGGCCTGCCCGATGGTAAAGCTTATGGTGATCTTAGGCTTGTGTGCAGCTGCTTGGCTATGGAAACCCGTTTTATGAAGCCCCCGACAAACAGTTATTGTGCTGACGTTGCTTCCAGAGGCAGTTTGGAACACGGGAAGTGAGTGTTGCAACTGAGGATAGACGGTTTTTACGTGCTACTCTCTTCAGCACTCAGTGTTCCCATTTTGTGAGCTTGTGTGGCCTACCACTTTGCGGCTGAGCCGTTGTTGCTCCAAGACGTTTCCACTTTACAATAACAGCACTAACAGTTGACCTTGGCAGCTATAGCAGGGCATAAATTTGACGAACTGGCTTGTTGAAAAGGTGGTATCGATCCTCCACCACATTTGACTTGTTGGGAAGGTGACACTGATCCTCCACCAAATTTCACAGTGGGTGCGAAACACTGTGGCTTGTAAGCCTCTCCAGGGCTCGTGCCCACTGTGAAATTTGATGGAGGATCAGTGATGATCTGGGGGTGCTTCAGCAAGGCTGGAATCAGGCAGATTTGTCTTTGTTAAGGACGCATCAATAAAGCCACGTACAAGGTTGTCCTGGAAGAAAACTTGCTTCCTTCTGCTCTGACAATGTGAGGATTGTATTTTCCAGTAGGAAAAAAAATGCTCCATGCCACACAGCCAGGTCAATCAAGGTGTGGATGGAGGACCAGCAGATCAAGACCCTGTCATGTCCAGCCCAATCTCCAGACCTGAACCCCATTGAAAACCTCTGGAATGTGATCAAGAGGAATATGGATTGTCACGAGCCATCAAACAAAGCCGAGATGCTTCAATCACCCAACATCAATGTGAAAGACTGGTGGAGAGCATGCCAAGACGCATGAAAGCTGTGATTGAAAATCAGGGTTATTCCACCAAATATTGAGTTAAAACATTAGTATTGTGTTGTTTAAAAATGAATATAAACTTATTTTTATTGCATTATTGGAGGTCTGACAACACTGCATATTTTTTGTTATTTTGACCGGTTGTCATTTTCTGCAAAGAAATACTCTAAATGATTGTAACGCTCGTCTGTGATGGAAGAAGAGGAGGACCAATGTGCAGCGTGGTAAGTGGTTAAGTAAGTGGCAGGGTAGCCTAGTGGTTAGAGCGTTGGACTAGTAACTGAGAGGTTGCAAGTTTGAATCCCCAAGCTGATAAGGTACAAATCTGTCATTCTGCCCCTGAACAGGCAGTTAACCCACTGCTCCTAGGCCGTCATTGAAAATAAGAATTTGTTCTTAACTGACTTGCCTAGTAAAATAAAGGTAAAGTGGCTGTTCCACTGGATGTCAGAAGGTGAATTCACCAATTTGTAAGTCGCTCTGGATAAGAGCGTCTGCTAAATGACTTAAATGTAATGTAAATGTAAAAAATTTAAAGTGTCCATATTGATAATTTATTAATATGAACACAAAAACAAAATAACAAGGATGAACTAAAGAAAACAGTCCTGTACAGTGAAAACAATCACCCACGAAACACAAGTGGGAAAAGGCTACCTAAGTATGATTCTCCATCAGAGACAACGAACAACAACTGCCTCTGATTGAGAACCATAAGAGGCCAAACACATACATACTACATAGAAAAAGGAACATAGACAACACACCCAACTCATGCCCTGACCATTCTAAAACAAAGACATTTTTTTACCCAAACACTTACCTATAAATTGTAAATCCAGAGAATCTGGTAATTTTGCAGTGGTCTCTTCATTTTTTTTCCAGCTGTATTTATTAATCGCTCATCTACAGTGAGGAGAACAAGTATTTGATACACTGCCAATTTTGCAGGTTTTCCTACTTACAAAGCATGTAGAGGTCTGTATTTTTTTTTATCATAGGTACACTTCAACTGTGAAAGACGGAATCTAAAACAAAAATCCAGAAAATCACATAGTATGATTTTTAAGTAATTAATTTGCATTTTACTGCATGACATAAGATTTTGATCACCTACCAACCAGTAAGAATTCTGACTCTCACAGACCTGTTAGTTTTTCTTTAAGAAGCCTTCCTGTTCTCCACTCATTACCTGTATTAACTGCACCTGTTTGAACTTGTTACCTGTATAAAATACACCTGTCCACACACTCAATCAAACAGATTCCAACCTCTGCACAATGGCCAAGACAAGAGAGCTGTGTAAGGACATCAGGGATAATCAGGGATAAAATATATATATAAACCTCATCTATATTTTCCCCATCAATATATTAACCCCATCTATATATAAACCTCATCTATATATTTTCCTCATCTATATATTAACCTGTCATCTATATATAAACCTCATCTATATATTAACCTCATCTATATATTTACCTCATCTATATATTAACCTGATCTATATACAGTATTTACCTCATCTATATATTTACCTAATCTATATATTAATCTCATCTATATATTAACCTCATCTATATATTTACCTAATCTATAAATTAACCTGTCATCTATATATTAACCACATCTATATATTTACCTCATCTATATATTAACCTCATCTATATATAAACCTCATCTATATATTAACCTCATCTATATATAAACCTCATCTATATATTAACCTGATCTATATATTAATCTCATCTATATATTTACCTCATCTATATATAAACCTCATCTATATATTAACCTCATCTATATATAAACCTCATCTATATATTAACCTCATCTATATATTAACCTGATCTATATACAGTATTTACCTCATCTATATATTAACCTCATCTATATATTAACCTCATCTATATATTTACCTAATCTATAAATTAACCTGTCATCTATATATTAACCTCATCTATATATAAACCTCATCTATATATTAACCTGATTTTTATATTAATCTCATCTATATATTTACCTCATCTATATATTAACCTCATCTATATATTAACCTCATCTATATATAAACCTCATCTATATATTAACCTGATCTATATATTAATCTCATCTATATATTTACCTCATCTATATATTTACCTAATCTATAAATTAACCTGTCATCTATATATTAACCTCATCTATATATAAACCTCATCTATATATTACCTGATCTATATATTAATCTCATCTATATATTTACCTCATCTATATATTAACCTCATCTATATATTAACCTCATCTATATATAAACCTCATCTATATATTAACCTCATCTATATATTAACCTCATCTATATATTTACCTAATCTATAAATTAACCTGTCATCTATATATTAACCTCATCTATATATTGACCTCTCATCTATATATTAACCTCATCTATATATTAACCTCTCATCTATATATTAACCTCATCTATATATTAATCTCATCTATATATAAACCTCATCTATATATTAACCTCATCTATATATTAACCTCTCATCTATATATTTACCTAATCTATATATTAACCTCATCTATATATTAACCTCATCTATATATTTACCTCATCTATATATTAATCTCATCTATATATTAACCTCATCTATATATTAATCTCATCTATATATTAACCTCATCTATATATTAACCTCATCTATAAATTAACCTGTCATCTATATATTTACCTAATCTATAAATTAACCTGTCATCTATATATTAACCTCATCTATATATTAACCTGTCATCTATATATTAACCTCATCTATATATTAACCTCTCATCTATATATTAACCTCATTTATATAGTAACCTCATCTATATATTGACCTCTCATCTATATATTAACCTCATCTATATATTTACCTCATCTATATATTGACCTCTCATCTATATATTAACCTCATTTATATAGTAACCTCTCATATATATATTAACCTCATCTATATATAAACCTCATCTATATATTAACCTCATCTATATATTAACCTCATCTATATATTAACCTCATCTATATATAAACCTCATCTATATATTAACCTCATCTATATATTAACCTCATCTATATATTAACCTCATCTATATATAAACCTCATCTATATATTAACCTCATCTATATATTAACCTGTCATCTATATATTAACCTCATCTATATATTAACCTCATCTATATATTAACCTCATCTATATATTAACCTCATCTATATATTAACCTGATCTATATATTTACCTAATCTATAAATTAACCTGTCATCTATATATTAACCTCATCTATATATTGACCTAATCTATAAATTAACCTGTCATCTATATATTAACCTCATCTATATATTGACCTCTCATCTATATATTAACCTCATCTATATATTAACCTCTCATCTATATATTGACCTCTCATCTATATATTAACCTCATTTATATAGTAACCTCATCTATATATTGACCTCTCATCTATATATTAACCTCATCTATATATTTACCTAATCTATAAATTAACCTGTCATCTATATATTAACCTCATCTATATATTGACCTCTCATCTATATATTAACCTCATCTATATATTAACCTCTCATCTATATATTGACCTCTCATCTATATATTAACCTCATTTATATAGTAACCTCATCTATATATTGACCTCTCATCTATATATTAACCTCATTTATATAGTAACCTCTCATATAGCCCCGTTCTATAGCCCAGCCCCTATCATGCAGCCTAGTCCCAGTCAAATAGCTCCAGCACTATACCTAGTTAGATAACTAGCCAGTTCTCTTGCTTTCCTAGTTCTCTGTGAATTGACAAGGGCCCATAGGGCATTCGGGTGCTATTTGAACGATGCCACAAATAAGAGGACTGTAATATCATAACAGATAACATATTGTTTGTAAAGAAAAACTGATCAATAACAACAAAGGCTCATGAATGACATGTAATGTGATTTTTGCTCTATGGAGACATATTGTTTATTACGTTACATGTCATTCATGAGCCTTTGTTGTTATTGATCAGTTTTTCTTTACAAACAAGTAGATGTCTGGAGGAAAATGTATGTTTTAAAGTACATTTTCTGCAATTCTACACATTTGCAACAGGGTGTAGAGAAATTGTTGCAGTTAGCGGACATGGCTAATCGAGTGCCTGTCAGTGACGTAACAAGAGAGAAACTACTGATGCACAACCACATTTCGAAATTACACCTTTTTTGTATTCTATTCTATTCTGTTCTAACTCTCAAGATTAATTTGAGCTCCCAAATTATTTCCTAAGAATTAAAATAAATAGAAACAACATTTATTTATTGATACATTTTTTGGGGGTTGATCAAGGGGGGGGGGTACGCGGGCCACCAGTTTTCCATCCCTGCTCTAAATCCTGGTGCTTGATATAATGAGTAATAATGTGCAGTCATAAAAATGCAGTTTTCCTCCGACAGGGATGACAGACTGCAGAAGTATGTTACATAGTGCGCAGGAGGCCATTTAGGACACAGCGCCTTATATGGTCGTAATCTTTTTTTTTTTTTACTGCTTTTCCTACAGGAAGTAGAGAACACAGAGATAATCGTCAAGTAGCTATGAAATGGTCCTGTGTGAATCACATGGTAGAGCATGGTGAGAGCAACACCAGGGTTGCAGGTTCGAATCCCGCTGGGGCCACCGATGTGAAAATGTACATCCTAACTGTTGTAAGTCACGTCTGATTTAAATAAAATAAAAATGTCTGATAGATGACATATAAGAGATGTTTCATATTTTAAAAAGGTTTGGTGTCTTTTACAAATCATGTTAAGAATTTATCCCAAATCAAGAGCTGTTAATTAAGGAACTATAGCGGTTTACATTTACATTTACATTTAAGTCATTTAGCAGACGCTCTTATCCAGAGCGACTTACAAATTGGTGAATTCACCTTCTGACATCCAGTGGAACAGCCACTTTACAATAGTGCATCTAAATCATTAAGGGGGGGGGGGGTGAGAAGGATTACTTTATCCTATCCTAGGTATTCCTTGAAGAGGTGGGGTTTCAGGTGTCTCCGGAAGGTGGTGATTGACTCCGCTGTCCTGGCGTCGTTTATGTACATTGTTCAACATGAGCCTCTTAATGGCCTGAAAAACATAACCCTGTGTAATAATCCTACATTTTCACTTTTTTCTGTTTCATGAATATTACAACTGGGCTGGTCAGCCCCTAACGTGTCTATTACATGTAAATCAATGTGACGTTGATGTCATTCTTGAATGAAGATCATGAATATATGTTGATTGGTTTAGCATGTTTAGATACAGACAACGCACATGATTAAAGTAAGAATTGTTTAAGAGGTGGGTCATGAGCGGGGTCAAGCTGCATGCCGAATACGTGGTTGGAAAAATATGGGTCAAACATGTAACGTGCAATTCCTAACGAGTGTCTCCTAACGAGTGTTTCCTTACGAGTGTTCAATTTTCATTCATGAATGTAAGTTTAAGGGCTCCATTTTACACTCTGTGCAGCCTGGCGCAGTTTGCGAAAACCCTGTAAGATTTGAAATAGAAAGGGGGCAAGCGGCTGTCATTCAAAAATGGAACACTGCAGCTTGATTTGTAAAGAGCACGGTTGCTTCACCACAGACTGCATCTGCTTTAAGAGGACTGAGATGTTAAACCTAATAGTCTCTATTTAAATTGACAAGAACATATGTTACGATGGTCCCAATATAAACCTCTACCCACAATATTGACCAACGTTTTTATTTGCTAATAATGAATTATTGACATCTTTACATTTTCTGAAACAAAATACTCTGCTACCACTCTGTCATAGAATTGATTGTTTGTTTGTTGACTTTTGCAGAATGAGCTGTTTTTGACGTTACATAAAATATTCCTGAATGTAGGCAACGAGGTGCTCAGTGTGTGAATCTGAAATGACATCCTATTCCGTTAGGAGCCCTGTTTTAAAGTAGTGCACTATATAGGGAATATGGTGCCGACCACCAGGTGGAGAGTGTTATGGTTAGTTAGGGTACGGGGTTAGGGTTAGTGTAAGGGTAAGGGGTAAAGGTTAGGGTAAGGGGTAAGGGTTAGGGTAAGGGGTAAGGGTAAGGGTTAGGGTAAGGGTTTAGGGTTAGGGTTAGGGTAAGGGGTAAGGGTAAGGGTTAGGGTAAGGGTAAGGGTATGGGTATGGGTATGGGTAAGGGTTAGGGTTAGGGTATGGTTAAGGGTAAGGTTAAGGGTTAGGGTAAGGGTAAGGGTAAGGGTAAGGGTTTAGGGTTAGGGTAAGGGTGTGGGTAAGGGTTAGGGTATGGGTATGGTTAAGGGTAAGGTTAAGGGTTAGGGTCAGGGTAAGGGTCAGGGTTAGGGTAAGGGCAAGGTTAATGGTTAGGGTAAGGGTTAGGGTTAGGGTAAGGGGTTAGGGTAAGGGTTAGGGTAAGGGTAAGGGTATGGGTTAGGGTTAGGGTTAGGGTAAGGGTTAGGGTAAGGGTATGGGTATGGGTTAGGGTAAAGGTGAAGGTGAAGGTTAGGGTCAGGGTCAGGGTTAGTGTAAGGGTAAGGGTTAGGGTTAGGGTTAGGGTGAGAGTTAGGGTAAGGGTATGGGCCAGGGTCAGGGTGAGAGTGAGGGTTAGGGTAAGGGTAAGGGTATGGGCCAGGGTCAGGGTGAGAGTGAGGGTTAGGGTAAGGGTAAGGGTAAGGGTAAGGGGTTAGGGTAAGAAGTAGAGCTGAGCGATTAACCAACTTCAGTTCAATTATTATTAATTTCATTTTGTTCTGTATTTTGTTCTGTAAGCTCAATGCCGTACAAGTCAGTTGTACAACTGAATGCATTCAACTGAAATGTGTCGTCCACATTTAACCCAACCCCTCTTAATCAGAGAGGAGCGGGGGGCTGCCTTAATCGACATCCACGTCTTCGGCGCCCGGAGAACAGTGGGTTAACTGCCTTGTTCAGGGGAACAGTGGGTTAACTGCCTTGTTCAGGGGAACAGTGGGTTAACTGCCTTGCTCAGGGGAACAGTGGGTTAACTGCCTTGCTCAGGGGAACAGTGGGTTAACTGCCTTGCTCAGGGGAACAGTGGGTTAACTGCCTTGCTCAGGGGAACAGTGGGTTAACTGCCTTGCTCAGGGGCAAAACGACAGCCTCTACACTCTAACCACTAGGCTACCTGCCGCCTCTACACTCTAACCACTAGACTACCTGCCGCCTCTACACTCTAACCACTAGGCTACCTGCCGCCTCTACACTCTAACCACTAGGCTACCTGCCACCTCTACACTCTAACCACTAGGCTACCTGCCACCTCTACACTCTAACCACTAGGCTACCTGCCGCCTCTACACTCTAACCACTAGGCTACCTGCCGCCTCTACTCTCTAACCACTAGGCTACCTGCCACCTCTACACTCTAACCACTAGGCTACCTGCCGCCTCTACACTCTAACCACTAGGCTACCTGCCGCCTCTACACTCTAACCACTAGGCTACCTGCCACCTCTACACTCTAACCACTAGACTACCTGCCACCTCTACACTCTAACCACTAGGCTACCTGCCGCCTCTACACTCTAACCACTAGGCTACCTGCCGCCTCTACACTCTAACCACTAGGCTACCTGCCACCTCTACACTCTAACCACTAGGCTACCTGCCACCTCTACACTCTAACCACTAGGCTACCTGCCACCTCTACGCTCTAACCACTAGGCTACCTGCCACCTCTACACTCTAACCACTAGGCTACCTGCCACCTCTACACTCTAACCACTAGGCTACCTGCCGCCTCTACACTCTAACCACTAGGCTACCTGCCGCCTCTACTCTCTAACCACTAGGCTACCTGCCACCTCTACACTCTAACCACTAGGCTACCTGCCGCCTCTACACTCTAACCACTAGGCTACCTGCCACCTCTACACTCTAACCACTAGGCTACCTGCCGCCATGTTCTACATAGTGTAGCGCAGAAAAACACGATAATTAACTACAATGACCAAAGTCCATTGCGTGGCTACTTGTCCAGTCTATGTTTCTTTTATGCTACGGAAGTGGCAGAAGAAAGCGTGATCAAGAGGGGATACATAGAGGTACGTTTCTTTGTTGTATCTCTCCCTGAGAATACATGATCTAAGTGATGGACAGTTGGTATTCAGCAGTCATGATCTAAGTGATTGACAGTTGGTATTCAGCAATCATGATCTAAGCGATTGACAGTTGGTATTCAGCAGTCATGATCTAAGTGATTGACAGTTGGTATTCAGCAGTCAATGATCTAAGTGATTGACAGTTGGTATTCAGCAGTCAATGATCTAAGTGATTGACAGTTGGTATTCAGCAATCATGATCTAAGCGATTGACAGTTGGTATTCAGCAGTCATGATCTAAGTGATTGACAGTTGGTATTCAGCAGTCAATGATCTAAGTGATTGACAGTTGGTATTCAGCAATCATGATCTAAGTGATTGACAGTTGGTATTCAGCAGTCATGATCTAAGTGATTGACAGTTGGTATTCAGCAGTCAATGATCTAAGTGATTGACAGTTGGTATTCAGCAATCATGATCTAAGCGATTGACAGTTGGTATTCAGCAGTCAATGATCTAAGTGATTGACAGTTGGTATTCAGCAGTCAATGATCTAAGTGATTGACAGTTGGTATTCAGCAGTCATGATCTAAGTGATTGACAGTTGGTATTCAGCAGTCAATGATCTAAGTGATTGACAGTTGGTATTCAGCAGTCAATGATCTAAGTGATTGACAGTTGGTATTCAGCAGTCAATGATCTAAGTGATTGACAGTTGGTATTCAGCAATCATGATCTAAGCGATTGACAGTTGGTATTCAGCAGTCATGATCTAAGTGATTGACAGTTGGTATTCAGCAGTCAATGATCTAAGTGATTGACAGTTGGTATTCAGCAGTCATGATCTAAGTGATTGACAGTTGGTATTCAGCAGTCAATGATCTAAGTGATTGACAGTTGGTATTCAGCAGTCAATGATCTAAGTGATTGACAGTTGGTATTCAGCAGTCAATGATCTAAGTGATTGACAGTTGGTATTCAGCAGTCATGATCTAAGTGATTGACAGTTGGTATTCAGCAGTCATGATATAAGTGATTGACAGTTGGTATTCAGCCGTCAGAAAAGTATATTTGATTTACTTTGAGAACTACTAAAATAGTGATTTTGTCAGACAGCTTAGTCAGCAGCTCTGTAAAGATTAGATGATAATTTGGATTGAAATAATAAGATAAAATCTTTACAGTTGAGATTATTAAATATAAAAGCACTAAACCTCTTTCTAAAAGCTTTACTTATTCAACAGTTTTACTTGAACCTTATATGGTTCTCCAGTAGATTACTAAGAAAAGCGTAAAAATGGCCTTTTTGCCTTTGTGCAGATTGCCATGTCTCATTTTTTTGGATTAATTGAAAATGGAACCTTTTTCAACGTATCTCTCTTATTCAAACAAGCGTTGCAGAGCTGACTACAATTTAAATGTCATCGCCCCGAGGAGACAGAACCACATGTTAAAACAAATATTGTGGCTGAACTCAAATATACAGTTTGATAAAAGACCTGTATTTATGGAAAATGTGTTTGAAAGGTGTATTTTGTTTTTAAATGATATTGTAAATTGGAATGGTAGAGTTATGTCTTGTATGGATGTGTCAGAATTGTACAGGAAGGTCTGCTCAATCCAAGATTACAACCAATTGAAATCCAGCATTACCCCAAAAATGGAGGAGGCAGGTGGCAGCGGGAGGAGGAAGGGAACTGGTCTGTCTGCCCAATATAAAGGATCAATACTGGAGGAGGAGGGTGGCAGAGGGAGGAGGTAGGGAACTGGTCTGTCTGCCCAATATAAAGGATCAAAACTGGAGGAGGAATAAAAATAGCATAAACAGGAAAGGATACCAGTTTCATTTGAGGACCAGGATGTTGACAGCTGTGCCATACAGATTGTAAAATAGTTGAGAATAGATTTTTGATGTACTGATTCCATGGTACAGTGTGAATGAGTTGATATTCAAGACTTTGTGCTTTTCAGCTAGAATTATTGTACAGAATTCATGCCACCAACAACATTTAGAATATTTGGAGCACAGCCATTGCAGCTCTGCAGATTTGGTTGTGAGGGTAGAGAATCAATAGACCATTTGTTCCGGTATTGCCCTCCAGTAGCCTTTTTCTGGTCTCAGTGTCAGGAATGGGTGAAAAAGCATAACATGAATCTATTGACCCGAGAAATAGTACTGTTAGGAGATCTGGAGAGACCCGGTCAGTCAATTAATAATATACTAATACTCTTACTCTTACTAAAAATAAATAAAATAAAAGTATTTTTCCTCAACTAGTACTCTGGGGATTCTATTTGATTAGATAGATTGAAATTGTATGTTAAACATCACAGCATAGTTGAAATATATATTCTGCGTAGGAATCTGAGAGGGTGTCCAGCAGAGATGGGTGGGATGGGGGCGGCAGGGTAGACTAGTGGTTAGAGCGTT
>NC_088212.1:9299953-9312453 GCF_036934945.1 Oncorhynchus masou masou | reverse complement strand
TATTTATTTTTTATTCTTCAAGCTCTGTCAAATTGGTTGTTGATCATTGCTCGACAGCCATTTTCAGGTCATAACTGTAACTCGGCGGCTCAGGAACATTCAATGTCATCTTGGTACGCAACTCCAGTGTATATTTGGCCTTGTGTTTAAGGTTATTGTCCGGCTGAAAGGTGAATTTGTCTCCCAGTGTCTGTTGGACAGCAGACTGAACCAGGTGTTCTCTAGGATTTGTACCTGTACTTAGTTCTGTTCCATTTCTTTTCATCCTACAACAACTCGTATGACATCATGCAGCCACCACCATGCTTGAAAATATGAAGAGTGGTACTCAGTGATATGTTGTGTTGGATTTGCCCCAAACATAACGCTTTGTATTCAGGACATAACACTTTGTATTCAGTTTAGTTTCAACTTTATTTCTTTGCCATATTTCCCCCAGTTTTAATTGAGTGTCTTATTGCAATCAGGATGCATGTTTTGGAATAGCTTCCTACTTTTCACTCTGTCATTTACTACCTCATTTGCACACACTGTATATAGACTTTTTCTACTCTATTATTTATTGTATGTTTGTTTATTTGTTATTTGTTTATTATTTGTGTCGCACTGCTTTGCTTTATCTTGGCCAGGTCGCTTGTTCTCCACTAGCCTACCTGGTTAAATAAAGGTGAAATTTTAAAAAAGCATACAAAAAATAGTTTTGTAGTAACTGCAATACTTTTTTTTACCCATCTACCAATAGGTGCCTGTCTTTGTGAAGAATTGGAAATCCTCCCTTGTCTTTGTGGTTGAATCCGTGTTTGGGACCTTACAGAGATGATGTGTGGGGTACAGAGATGATGTAGTCATTAAAAAATCACGTTAAACATTATTATTGCACACAGAGTAGGTCCGTGCAACTTATGTGACTTGTTGAAGCAACACTCCTGATCGTATTGCCATTACAAAGGAGTTGAATACTTATTGACTCAAGGCATTTCATTTTTAATTCATTTGTAAAAATGCTCATAACATAATTCCACTTTGACATTATGGGGTCTTGTGTGTAGGCCAGTGACGCCACATCTAAATGTAATCCATTTTAGATTCAAAGGGCTGTGAATACTTTCTGAAGGGACTGTATGGAAATCCTGGATATCTGATGCTGTGTATTGGCCAATGAGAGGTTTTGAAACCACCGGTCGGCCATCTTGTCACTCCCTCGTAGGAGCAATCCTCCATAGTAATGAATGGAATTATTTCAATAAAATGTCCAAGGACAAATTTAAAAAAACTTTTCCTGTTGAAAAGCGATATCCCAAGTAGAGTAAAAGTAAAGTACACACACTGAACAATAAAAAAAATATGTTTGGAGCAAAATAGTGTTGTTGTTTTTTTGTTTTTTTTTGACACAACTACAAACTTCAAGGAGCAGGGCATTCAAAGAGTTGGTCTGACGGGGGTTTGTGATGTCATCTGCCTACCCCCTTGCTCTAGCAACAAAAGAGGAGCATTAGAGAACCAAAGAGGTTTAGGCCCCTCCCCCCTTGCTCTAGCAACAAAAGAGGAGCATTAGAGAACCAAAGAGGTTTAGGCCCCTCCCCCCTTGCTCTAGCAACAATAGAGGAGCATTGGAGAACCAAAGAGGATTAGGCCCCTCCCCCTTGCTCTAGCAACAATAGAGGAGCATTGGAGAACCAAAGAGGATTAGGCCCCTCCCCCCTTTCTCTAGCAACAATAGAGGAGCATTGGAGAACCAAAGGGGATTAGGCCCCTCCCCCTTGCTCTAGCAATAATAGAGCAGCACTGGAGAACCAAAGAGGTTAGGCCCCTCCCCCCTTGCTCTAGCAACAATAGAGGAGCATTGGAGAACCAAAGAGGATTAGGCCCCTCCCACCTGCACCATGTCATGACTAACCTGGACCACCTATTGAGATGTGCCTTTTATTAAGTAAATCAGGTGTTAAATGAGGTGAGAAGTAGACTGGAGTGTCACTTTAAGTATGTTGTTGTTGTATCATTAATACTTTGTGTTTTGTTGTTGCAGTGGGGACAGTATCATTAATACTGTAAGGAAAATGTTTTTAGATATTTTAGTTCTATTTTTTCTCACATAATGTAATTTAAAAGTATGCATTGTAATAGAATAAACATGTCAAAAATGAATGCAGATATCAATGAATAATACATTCTATAACTTACAAAATCTTTTTTTTACAATGGAGGAGGAGTACCACGCTGGCTACGCTGTGGCTTCAATACAGCGAACAAATGACCCAACTACAGTGCTTTGTATTGTACACACTGTCACAGCGTCTCACCATGTGGCTGCATGTGCCCCAACTCCATCACCTCACAGTATAATTGTTTATTTAAGGATCGGGCCCCTTTTTTTCAGTTTTCGCCTTAAAATGACATTAGAGGTCGACTGATTATGATTTTTCAACGCTGATACCGATTATTACAACAATAGTGAATGAACACTTATTTTAACTTAATATAATACATCAGTCAAATTAATTTAGCCTCAAGTAAATAATGAAACATGTTCAATTTGGTTTAAATAATGCAAAAACAAAGTGTTGGAGAAGAAAGTAAAAGTGCAATATGTGCCATGTAAGAAAGCTAACGTTTCAGTTCCTTGCTCAGAACATGAGAACATATGAAAGCTGGTGGTTCCTTTCAACATGAGTCTTCAATATTCCCAGGTAAGAAGTTTTAGGTTGTAGTTATTATAGGAATTATAGGACTATTTCCCTCTATACCATTTGTATTTAATTAACCTTTGACTATTGGATGTTCTTATAGGCACTTTAGTATTGCCAGTGTAACAGTAAAGCTTCCGTCCCTCTCTCCCTGGGCTCGAACCAGCGAGTGACGTTTGAAACGCTATTAGCGCGCTAACTAGCTAGCCATTTCACTTCGGTTACACCAGCCTCATCTCGGGAATTGATAGGCTTGAAGTCATAAACAGCGCAATGCTTGACGCACAACGAATAGCTGCTGGCAAAACGCACAAAAGTGCTCTTTGAATGAATGTTTACGCGCCTGCTTCTGCCTACCACCGCTCAGTCAGATACTTAGATACTTGTATGCTTGTATGCTCAGTCAGATTATATGCAACGCAGGACACGCTAGATAATATCTATTAATATCATCAACCATGTGTAGTTAACTAGTGATTATGATTGATTGTTTTTTATAAGATAAGTTTAATGCTAGCTAGCAACTTACCTTGGCTTACTGCATTCACTTAATTAACTCCTTGTGGAGTGCAAAGAGAGAAAGCAAACACTTTGAAGTTTGTGAAAATGTGAAATTAATGTAGGAGAATATAACACATTAGATCTGGTAAAAGATAACACATAGGAAAAAAACAAGCATTTTTGAAATGCAAGAGAATATATGACTTAGGAATCTAGGCAAAATTTAGATTTTTGCCGCTAGATGGCAGCAGTGTATGTGCAAAGTTTTAGACTGATCCAATGAACCATTGCATATATGTTCAAAATGTTGTATCACGAATGCTCATATGTGCCTAATTGGTTAATTGATACATTTTCAAGCACATAACTGTGAACTCTCCTCAAACAGTAGCATGGTATTATTTCACTGTAATAGCTAAAAGCTTTCTGCCCATATCATATATGTCTATGTCCTGGGAAATATTCTTGTTACTAACAACATCATGCTAATCACATTAGCCTACATTAGCTGAACCGTCCCGCGGGGGGACACCGATCCTGTAGAGGTTCTATGTAAAGAACTAGAGGTATTCGCCAAACGTGGCTTTATGGAACAGGCTCTCAAAATAGCCCCAGGATGTGATTGGTCGGCTGGTCGGTTCCACTGGCAGGTTGTGTATAGTATGTGTACCTCAGTACCAGCCCCATCCCCCTCGAGGGACCTCTCCATTGGGGAAGTGACGGTAATTAAGCTGTCCTCTATGTGGCTCCTTGTGCAAATCCAGCCTCCTCGGAGGACTGGAGGACTGGGCTTCCTGGCACTGCAATCGGAAGCGTGTCCTGCTGTTCCCCATCCAGTGTCAGGTGTTTCAAGATTTCCTTGTCCCTTCGTCTCGGAGGACCCGGACTCTGGGGTGGACGTCACTCGGCCTCGTCTTTGCTAATTGTGCTTCTCATCATGCAAATCAAATGTAACCTTGAGTACTGCGGGCTCCAACTCGGTTCATTTCTGTAGTTTGGTCTTGGGAGAAGTGCTTCATTGCATGGACTCCAAATAGGTTCCTTCCTTTTTACTTCACATTTTGGGAAGTAAAAAGTCTCTTTTTTCCATTCATGGCGTCGAGAGTATCCTTTTGACCTAGTTTAGCTGAAGAAAGAAAGGGCTTTGGGTTTGGTGACAGTACTTTTTGTTTGTACAATTCCGTAGAAACATCTGTTCCATATTTTCCCATCTGTTATTGTCCCTTATTGTAGTAATGTTGATGTCGAATGCAGGAATGTTTGAACAAATTCAACTGCATTTATTTACTCAATCCAGTGATACTGTGTAGATGTCTTTGACATGAGGACTTGTGCAAGACATTAATGCTGAATGTAATTCACAACAGTTAAAAGCTCAAATGCCTCAGTCATTTGCATATTTCTTTAAGCAGGAATTTACCAAACACGAGTAGCTATCTATTTGATGATATTAGAAATCCTTCAGAAAACAAATGAATAACTGTAATCATTGCATTGATCCAACTGCATTTCAAATTGCCTGCCTTATTCCCTTGTCTAGTGCTGTCTAAAAGTCACATCTGTCATTGGTTTTCCCCTCATCTCTGGAGAGAGACGATATTTGTTGTTTCCAGAGACGATTCCATTGATTTAACAGGTGCAGCTCCGTTCCTCCCCTATGTCCTATGTTCTCTCCAGCTGCCTAACAGCCCTCGTCTCTTTCTCTCTCTTCTCTCTCTTGTCCTACTCTGTTTCCTGTCTAAGTAGTTCACCTATCCATCCCTTCCTTCATGTACTTACACACAGACACGCATGCAGTGCCACACGCAGGCATACGTAGACACACACACACACACACACACACACACACACACACACACACACACACACACACACACACACACACACACACACACACACACACACACACACACACACACACACACACACACGGATGTGCACACACACGGAAGTGCACACACACATACGTTGGCAGGCATGTGCACACACACACAACATTATCATGTAACAGAATGTTTTTTGGTCCATGTGACAGGGTTTCTAGTGGTTGGTAGAGAGGAAAAGGATTAGTACATCATTGGGAGTGTGGCGTCTTTGACCTGCAAGATAGTTCTAGTAGTTACCTGGTTCCACGTTTATGGCTGTTTCACAGCTCAATTTAAGAAGCATACATTATTGTCCAGTATTAACTTGCAGAGAACGGAAACTTGTCTTTATGTAACCCTTGAGGGGTTGGAAGTAATGGGTCAGGTCCAGTGCAGTACCCCTGGATCCATTTCAGAGGGTTAAGTTCCTTGCTCAAAGGCACATTGGCAGGTGATGGTGTTAAGGATGATGCCGGCTCACTCTGCACCAGAATCCCCCATAGCTGCTATTGGAAACGGCAACCTCCGAGTTGCTGGCCTGATTCTCATCCGCTAAGCAACTTGCCACCATTGTGGCATCAGTTTGTCCCAGTTTGGGTCAGTCCCAGTTAGGGTCAGTCCCAGGTAGGGTCAGTCCCAGTTAGGGTCAGTCCCAGTTAGGGTCAGTCCCAGGTAGGGTCAGTCCCAGGTAGGGTCAGTCCCAATGAGGGTCAGTCCCAGGTAGGGTCAGTCCCAGTTAGGGTCAGACCTAGTTAGTGTCAGTCCCAGTTAGGGTCAGTCCCAGTTAGGGTCAGTCCCAGGTAGGGTCAGTCCCAGTTAGGGTCAGTCTCAGGTAGGGTCAGTCCCAGTTAGGGTCAGTCCCAGGTAGGGTCAGTCCCAGTTAGAGTCAGTCCCAGTTAGGGTCAGTCCCAGTTAGGGTCAGTCCCAGGTAGGGTCAGTCCCAGTTAGGGTCAGTCCCAGGTAAGGTCAGTCCCAGGTAGGGTCAGTCCCAGGTAGGGTCAGTCTCAGGTAGGGTCAGTCCCAGTTAGAGTCAGTCCCAGTTAGGGTCTGTCCCAGTTAGGGTCAGTCCCAGGTAGGGTCAGTCCCAGTTAGGGCTACCTCTCTCTGGTTGTCTTGTTGTGGCAGCCCCCATCAGCTCTGTTTTACTTGATGCTGGTCTGATTAAGTGTTCCAGGCTACCCATTAGCTTCTACACGCAAAGACCAATTTCCCTGCACCCACCTCTCAATCATGGCCCAGATGCGTCACACGCCTCCCCACCAATGCACTCGGGACTAATTATCATGCAGGTGCGTTGCCTGATATTTACTTGGGCTAGGGAGGTGCTAACGAGCATTTGTTTTGGATTGTCTCACACACATCCAAAACTCAGACACGCTATATATATATATATACACACACACACACACACACACACACACACACACACACACACACACACACACACCCTCTGCTAGGCAGAGTGTTTTTTTTATTTTTTTTAAAGCAGGTTCTTCCGATCTTGTTTAGTCTCTTCTTCTTGTGTAGGGGGATGTGGCTTGCTTTGTTCCCACTTGTAATAAAGGATCCAGGTCGCTATACAACACTATTGTTTTGGGTCAAATCATACAGGGTGTAGATATACAGTACACTGACCTTTCTTTGGTAATATGTGTAATATGTGTAATATTTCGGCCTTGACTAATGCTCAGTGCAGTTTTACTTAACACAAGTCTTCTCAGAGCAGAGCATCTTCACAAGGGATAGAATTCATTTGATTGGCTTTTTAAACTACTGTATTATCTCATGGAAACTCTAGCATGTGAAAAGTGCCTGTGTACTGTACTGTCGACTTTGCCAATTGATTTTTAATTTTTTAATTTTACCTTTATTTAACCAGGCAAGTCAGTTAAGAACAAATTCTTATTTTCAATGACGGCCTGGGAACAGTGGGTTAACTGCCTGTTCAAGGGCAGAACGACAGATTTGTACCTTGTCAGCTCGGGGGTTTGAACTCACAACCTTTCGGTTACTAGTCCAACGCTCTAACCACTGTGTGTGTTTTGGTCGGTGTTTATGGCCCGTGTTGAAAGCGTCCAAGTCAAACATCAGTTGGTAGTTTCAATGGGGAGCCAGATGGAGAAATGTCTGAACCAAGAGGGTTAAACAACCCCAGGGGAATAGAGAGATGTCTGAACCAAGAGGGTTAAACAACCCCAGGGGAATGGAGAGATGTCTGAACCAAGAGGGTTAAACAACCCCAGGGGAATGGAGAGATGTCTGAACCAAGAGGGTTAAACAACCCCAGGGGAATGGAGAGATGTCTGAACCAAGAGGGTTAAACAACCCCAATGTCTGAACCAAGAGGGTTAAACAACCCCAGGGGAATGGAGAGATGTCTGAACCAAAGGGTTAAACAACCCCAGGGGAATGGAGAGATGTCTGAACCAAGAGGGTTAAACAACCCCAGGGGAATGGAGAGATGTCTGAACCAAGAGGGTTAAACAACCCCAGGGGAATGGAGAGATGTCTGAACCAAGAGGGTTAAACAACCCCAGGGGAATGGAGAGATGTCTGAACCAAGAGGGTTAAACAACCCCAGATGTCTGAACCAAGAGGGTTAAACAACCCCAGGGGAATGGAGAGATGTCTGAACCAAGAGGGTTAAACAACCCCAGGGGAATGGAGAGATGTCTGAACCAAGAGGGTTAAACAACCCCAGGGGAATGGAGAGATGTCTGAACCAAGAGGGTTAAACAACCCCAGGGGAATGGAGAGATGTCTGAACCAAGAGGGTTAAACAACCCCAGGGGAATGGAGAGATGCCTGAACCAAGAAGGTTAAACAACCCCAGGGGAATGGAGAGATGTGAACCTGAACAACCCCAGGGGAATGGAGAGATGCCTGAACCAAGAGGGTTAAACAACCCCAGGGGAATGGAGAGATGTCTGAACCAAGAGGGTTAAACAACCCCAGGGGAATGGAGAGATGTCTGAACCAAGAGGGTTAAACAACCCCAGGGGAATGGAGAGATGTCTGAACCAAGAGGGTTAAACAACCCCAGGGGAATGGAGAGATGTCTGAACCAAGAGGGTTAAACAACCCAGGGGAATGGAGAGATGTCTGAACCAAGAGGGTTAAACAACCCCAGGGGAATGGAGAGATGTCTGAACCAAGAGGGTTAAACAACCCCAGGGGAATGGAGAGATGTCTGAACCAAGAGGGTTAAACAACCCCAGGGGAATGGAGAGATGTCTGAACCAAGAGGGTTAAACAACCCCAGGGGAATGGAGAGATGTCTGAACCAAGAGGGTTAAACAACCCCAGGGGAATGGAGAAATGTCTGAACCAAGAGGGTTAAACAACTCCAAGCCAACTTTCTGTTCACTACATCCTGACTATTCTCCCAGTCCATGTCGCTGCCAGGTTTTCCAAGATGTGACGCTTGGCATTCAGGCCAAAGAGTACAATCTTGGTTTCACATGGTCTGGGAGTCTTTAGGTGCCTTTTGGCCAACTCCAAGCGGGCTGTCATGTGCCTTTTACTGAGGAGTGGCTTCCATCTGGCCACTCTACCATAAAGGCCTGATTGGTGGAGTGCTGCAGAGATGGTTGTCCTTCTGGAAGGGTGTCCCATCTTCCACAGAGGAACTCTGGAGCTCTGTCAGAGTGACCATCAGGTTCTTGGTCACCTACCTGACAAGGCCCTTCCCCCCCCCATTATATGTGGCTGCTAGTTTTTGTTTTGCGGGTGATCAGGGTTGTATTCATTCTACAGATTCTGTTTTTTAAACGGAAGCAAATAAAATGAAACGGGGATAAACATACCCAAATATTTCCAATAGAAACTAATTTGCAACTGTTGGACTAATGTTTGCCACCTAGATCACCTAGATGCTGGCACATGTATGCAAGGTGGTATTGAATGTGTCACAATCAGTCACCTTGATTACTGAAATGTATTTCAACCTGCGCACCTACATTACAAACTTTCATTCATAGGCTAGGTTGTAGCAAACCCATTGTGTATAGGGAAAATCGGAGTATCATGTAGTAGCCTCAACCTGTTACCTCACTGTTACATTGAACTGGGTGAATGGAATATGAATGACAGTCATCCAATATGCTGTAATAGAAATAAGGCCATGCTCATAAAAAAAAAAATCATCCTCCCTCATTTTAAATGGTACCAACCTCCACTGACCTAGATTATAATTTCAGCAGATTATAATTTTTTGATTGGGACCACGCCATCGTGTTGTCGCGTGGGGGGGTGGGACTAGTCTAGATATATCAATCATGGGGGGGGGGGACACACACACACACTAGTCTAGATATATCAATCATGGTCAGATGTTTGTTTTCACTGAATCTCCCCTTCCATATTTGGTAACATTTAGGCTGGGGAAATGTTAGCTAAAGTCCGTGTGATTTTGTTTCACTGAATGTCTGTCTGGTTATTTGGCTAATTGATCCTTGGCTGGACAAGTGGAAGTGTTAGCTCATGTATTCGTTTTCTCATCTATCACTGATCAGAAATAGTGCTGTAACATTTCCCTCGCTTCTCTGCGCTCTCTCGTCTTGATGTCTGGAAGAGAGCTTCGATAGAGAATGTGTGCTCAATACACGGTATGAGAGTACATATGAATATATTTTTTAAGCAGAGTTGGTCTTTGTTAAGACACCTTGATATTTAAACAATTTATTTTCTTCATCCCCCGTTATTCATGAGCTGATCTGCTATCTATCTGTATAATCATAAACTGAATTTTGCCAAATAGGAGATATTCTTTCATTCGTTCGAGGGAAGCTTAGAAACTTTAGTCATTTGTCTTTTGTTTAAACTGCCGTTACGAAGTTTGTATGATTCGACAACGCAATAGCCTACTCGGAGGGCCGATCTGCACGTCCTGAGCGTGCTGTTTCAAGATAGCCTAGACCTACTGCTGGAATGTGCTGAAAAACCTCAGGAACATGATAACTGTCTGAATTTATGAACAGCCTGTTTCACAATTCACAACAATGTTGTTCATTACTAAATATCACTTCCTGTCAAATCTTTACATAGTGGCTCGTTACTAAATATCACTTCCTGCGAAATCTTTACATAGTGGCTCGTTACTAAATATCACTTCCTGTGAAATCTTTACATAGTGGCCCGTTACTAAATATCACTTCCTGTGAAATGTTTACATAGTGGCTCGTTACTAAATATCACTTCCTGCGAAATCTTTACATAGTGGCTCGTTACTAAATATCACTTCCTGTCAAATCTTTACATAGTGGCTCGTTACTAAATATCACTTCCTGTGAAATCTTTACATAGTGGCTCATTACTAAATATCACTTCCTGTCAAATCTTTACATAGTGGCTCGTTACTAAATATCACTTCCTGCGAAATCTTTACATAGTGGCTCATTACTAAATATCACTTCCTGTGAAATATTTACATAGTGGCTCATTACTAAATATCAGTTTCACTTCCTGTGAAATCTTTACATAGTGGCTCATTACTAAATATCACTTCCTGTGAAATATTTACATAGTGGCTCATTACTAAATATCAGTTTCACTTCCTGTGAAATCTTTACATAGTGGCTCATTACTAAATATCACTTCCTGTGAAATCTTTACATAGTGGCTCATTACTAAATATCACTTCCTGTGAAATATTTACATGGTGGCTCATTACTAAATATCAGTTTCACTTCCTGTGAAATCTTTACATAGTGGCTCATTACTAAATATCACTTCCTGTGAAATCTTTACATAGTGGCTCATTACTAAATATCACTTCCTGTGAAATATTTACATGGTGGCTCATTACTAAATATCAGTTTCACTTCCTGTGAAATCTTTACATAGTGGCTCATTACTAAATATCACTTCCTGTGAAATATTTACATAGTGGCTCATTACTAAATATCAGTTTCACTTCCTGTGAAATCTTTACATAGTGGCTCATTACTAAATATCAGTTTCACTTCCTGTGAAATCTTTACATAGTGGCTCATTACTAAATATCAGTTTCACTTCCTGTGAAATCTTTACATAGTGGCTCATTACTAAATATCACTTCCTGTGAAATCTTTACATAGTGGCACAGCCAAGCCAGAAATGTGGCACAGTTACAATCTTATTTTTGGAGAACCCTGGCATAGTGGCTATGTGTTGGTTTTAAACGCTTTAAATGTGCACTCCCTATTTTTGATGGTATTTCCCGTGACTCTGGATAAATATGAATTATTCCTGCTTTTGAAACTTGGTAGATCCCTAAGACACACACATTAGCCAATATACTGGCTAATACACACACACACACACACACACACACACACACACACACACACACACACACACACACACACACACACACACACACAAGCACAAGACACACAAAAGACACACAAGTCACACAAAAGACACACACACGGGCATGTTGTCTTTGCTCGTCAGATCAAGCGGTGTGTGCAGCATTATTTGGTGAGGGGTTGAGGCCTGTGTGTGTTGGGAGCGCTGGGGGACAGGGCTACTCTACCAGATGATGCCAGGAGTGGAGCTATTTTCCTCTTTAATTATCGTCACGGTGCCAGTTGTACAGGAGAGAACCAGATGGTTCCCCATGCATGAAATGAGGATCTGAGCGCAGGCCTGGACGCGTCATCCACACACACACCATGCATGGAGAGGCATCAGATCCCTTCACTGACTGAAGCTCTCTCTCCCTTCCCAAGGCTGGTCACACAGAAAAACTCCTGTCGCCAACTCACATTTAGTCGTGGATGTGCTCTTTGGTGATGGTGCGCTGGTGCAGCACAGTTTTATGAGCCCCCAAAACAACAAACAAAATCTCCGTCAGCCTAAAGATGGAGGAGGAGGGAGGAGACATATACATCCTCCTAAAAAACAATTGTTGCCATGGGCAATTCATTTGATTTGAATTGATGTTGGGATTAAAACAAAATTGTTTTCTAGTCAAACGTTTTCTAGAGTGTCGCTGCACAACTATTTTCAGGTCTCTCCAGAGATGTTCGATCGGGTTCAAGTCCGGGCTCTGGCTGGGCCACTCAAGACCATTCAGAGACTTTTCCCGAAGCTACTCCAGCATTGACTTGGCTGTGTACTTGGGCTCGTTGTCCTGTTGGAAGGTGAAGCTTCACCCCAGTCTGAGGTCCTGAGTGCTCTGGAGCAGTTTTTTATCAAGGATTTTTCTTTACTTTGCTCCGTTCATGTTTCCCTTGATCCTAATTTGTCTCCCAGTCCATGCCGCTGAAAAAAATCCCTACTGCATGATGCTGCCACCACCATGCTTCACCGTAGGGATGGTGCCAGGTTTCCTCAAGACATGACACTTGGCATTCAGGCCAAAGAGTTCAATCTTAGTTTCATCAGACCAGAGAATCTTGTTTCTCATGGACTGAGAGTCTTTAGGGGCGTTTTGGCCAACTCCAAGCGGGCTGTCCTGTGCCTT
>NC_088212.1:9282453-9294953 GCF_036934945.1 Oncorhynchus masou masou | reverse complement strand
GAGGGACAGACAAGGAGCGGGACAGACAAGGAGAGGGACAGACAAGGAGAGGGACAGACATGGAGAGGGACAGACAAGGAGAGGGACAGACATTGGCGGAAGTCGTGACACATATACAGTTCAAGTCTGAAGTTTACATACACCTTAGTCAAGTACATTTGAACTTAGTTTTTCACAATTCCTGACATTTAATCCTAGTAAAATTTTGGATCACCACTTTACTTTAAGAATATGAAATGTCAGAATAATAGTAGAGAGAATGATTTATTTCAGCTTTTATTTATTTCATCACATTCCCAGTGGGTCAGAGGTTTACATACACTCAATTAGTATTTGGTAGCATTGCCTTTAAATTGTTCAACTCGGGTCAAACGTTTCGGGTAGCCTTCCACAAGCTTCCCACAATAAGTTGGGTGAATGTTGGCCTATTCCTCCTGACAGAGCTTGTGTAACTGAGTCAGGTTTGTAGGCCTCCTTGCTCACACACACTTTTTCAGTTCTGCCCACAAATCGTCTCTAGGATTGAGGTCAGCGCTTTGTGATGGCCATTCCAATACCTTGACTTTGTTGTTCTTAAGCCATTTTGCCACAACTTTGGAAGTATGCTTGGGGTCATTGTCCATTTGGAAGACCCATTTCCAACCAAACTTTAACTTCCTGACTGTTGTCTTGAGATGTTGCTTCAATATATTCACACAATTTTCCTACCTCATGATGCCATCTATTTTGTGAAGTGTACCAGTCCCTCCTGCAGCAAAGCACCCCCACAACATGATGCTGCCACCCCCGTGCTTCACGGTTGGGATGGTGTTCTTCGGCTTGCAAGCCTCCCCTTTTTCCTCCAAACATAACGATGGTCATTATGGCCAAACAGTTCTATTTTTGTTTCATCAGACCAGAGGACATTTCTCCAAAAAGTACGATCTTTTTCTCCATGTGCAGTTCCAAACCGTAGTCTGGCTTTTTTTATGGTGCAGTGGCTTCTTCCTTGCTGAATGACCTTTCAGGTTATGTCGATATAGGACTCATTTTGCTTTGGATATAGATACTTTTGTACCTGTTTCCTCCAGCATCTTCACAAGGTCCTTTGCTGTTCCTCTGGGATTGATTTGCACTTTTGCACCAAAGTATGTTCATCTCTAGGAGACAGAACGTGTCTCCTTCCTGAGCGGTATGACAGCTGCATGGTCCCATGGTGTTTATACTTGTGTACTATTGTTTGTACAGATGAATGTGGTACTTTCAGGCGTTTTGTGAATTCCAAGTGAAATAATCTGTCTGTAAACAATTGTTGGAAAAATTACTTGTGTCATGCACAAAGTAGATGTCCTAACTGACTTGCCAAAACTATAGTTTGTCAACAAGAAATTTGTGGAGTGGTTGAAAAACAAGTTTTAATGACTCCAACCTAAGTGTATGTAAACTTCTGACTTCAACTTTATGTTGAAGGGGGCTTTAGCTGCATCCCTGTCTCACCCCACGGCCTTGTGGAATGTAACGTAGGGTTTTTTGCCCATTTTAACCGCACACTTGTTGTTTGTGTAAATTGATTTATAATGTCATATGTTCTTCTCCCAACACTACTTTCCATCAATTTGTATAGCAGACCCTCATGCCAAATTGAGCCAAAAGCTTTTTTGAAATCAACAAAGTAAGAGAAGACTTTGCCTTTGTTTTTGTTTGTTTGTCAATTAGGGTGTGCAGGGTGAATAAGTGGTCTGTCGGTAATTTGGTAAAAAATCCAATTTGACATTGTTTTCACTGAGAAAATGTACAAGTCTGCTGTTAAATTATAATGAAGAGAATTTTCCCAAGGTTGCTATTGACGCGTATCCCACAGCAGTTATTGGGGTCAAATTTGTATCCACTTTTGTGGATTAGGGTGATCAGTCCTTGCTTCCAAATATTTGGGAAGATGCCAGAGCTAAGGATGATGTTAAAGAGTTTAAGGATACCCAATTGGAATTTGTTGTCTGTATATTTTATAATTTCATGGTTGATACCATCAACACCACAGGCCTTTTTGGGTTGGAGGGTTTTATTTTGTCCTGTAGTTCATTCAAGGTAATTGGAGAATCCGATATTTGTATTTGATCATGTATATGTTTTTGCTGTTTATTCTTTGTTATAGGGCCAAACAGATTGGAGAAGTGGTTTATTCATACATCTCCATTTTGGATAGATAACTCTTTGTGTTGTTGTTTGTTTAGTGTTTTCCAATTTTCCCAGAAGTGGTTAGAGTCTGTGGATTCTTCAATTACATTGAGCTGATTTCTGACATTCTGTTCCTTCTTTTTCCGTAGTGTATTTCTGTATTGTTTTAGTGATTCACCATAGTGAAGACGTAGACTCAGGTTTTCTGGGTCTGAATGTTTTTGGTTGGACAGGTTTCTCAATTTCTTTCTTAGGTTTTTGCATTCTTCATCAAACCATTTGTCATTGTTGTTCATTTTCCTTGGTTTTCTGTTTGAAATGTTTAGATTTGATAGGGAAGCTGAGAGGTCAAATATACTTTTTAGATTTTTTTTTCACTCTCTCTCTCTCTCTCTCTCTCTCTCTCTCTCTCTCTCTCTCTCTCTCTCTCTCTCTCTCTCTGTCTCGCTCTCTCTCTCTCTCGTCCTCTTTCTCTCTGGAGCTGTATACTGTAGTGTTGACACCTTCCCTCAGAGGTTCCACAAGAGGCTCCTTTCATAGGCTCTGACACTTCATGACTGGCATACATGGTGTGTTTCCTGCCCCACTGAGTAGACCTTGGGCATGGTCAAACAGAGCACAACACCACCACACCACCACACCACCACACCACCATACCACCACACCACAACACCACCACACCACAACACCACCACACCACCACCACAACACCACCACACCACAACACCACCACACCACCACACCACAACACCACCACACCACCACACCACCACACCACCATACCACCACACCACCATACCACCACACCACCATACCACCACACCACAACACCACCACCACACCACCACACCACCACACCACCACACCACCACACCACCACACCACCACACCACCACACCACCACACCACCCACCACAACACCACCACACCACCATACCACCACACCACCACACCACCACACCACCACACCACCACACCACAACACCACCACCACAACACCACCACCACAACACCACCACCACAACACCATACCACCACACCGCAACACCACCACACCACCACACCGCAACACCACCACACCACCACACCACCACACCACCATACCACCACACCACCACACCACCACACCACAACACCACCACACCACAACACCACAACACCACAACACCACCATACCACCACACCACCACACCACCACACCACCACACCACCACACCACAACAACACCACCACACCACCACACCACAACACCACCACACCACAACAACACCACCACACCACAACACCAACATACCACCACACTACCACACCACCACACCACCACACCACCACACCACCATACCACAACCCCACAACCCCACAACACCACCACACCACAACACCACCACACCACCACACCACCACACCACAACACCACCATACCACAACCCCACAACACCACCATACCACCACACCACAACGCAACAACACCACCACAACAACACCACCACACCCCCATACCACCACACCACCACACCACCATACCACCACACCACGACACCACAACAACACCACCACAACAACACCACCACACCACCATACCACCACATCACCACACCACCATACCACCACACCACAACACCACCACACCACCACCACACCACCACACCACAACACTACCACACCACCACACCACAACACCACCACCACAACACCACCACACCACCACACCACAACACCACCACACTACCACACCACAACACCACCACACCACCATACCACAACCCCACAACCCCACAACACCACCACACCACAACACCACCACACCACCACACCACCACACCACAACACCACCATACCACAACCCCACAACCCCACAACACCACCACACCACCATACCACCACACCACAACACAACAACACCACCACAACAACACCACCACACCCCCATACCACCACACCACCACACCACCATACCACAACACCACGACACCACAACAACACCACCACAACAACACCACCACACCACCATACCACCACACCACCACACCACCATACCACCACACCACAACACCACAACACCACCACACCACAACACCACAACACCACCACACCACCACACCACAACACCACCACCACAACACCACCACACCATAACAACACCACACCACAACAACAACACCACCACACCACAACACCACCATACCACCATACCACACCACCACCACACCACAACAACCCCACAACACCACCACACCACCACACCACAACACCACCATACCACCACACCACCACACCACCACACCACAACACCACAGCACCACCATACCACCACACCACAACACCACCACACCACCACACCACACCACCACCATACCACAACACCACAACACCACCATACCACAACACCACCACACCACAACACCACCACACCACCACACCACCACACCACCACACCACAACACCACCACACCACCACACCACCACACCACCACACCACAACACCACAACACCACCATACCACCACACAACAACACCACCACACCACAACACCACCATACCACCACACCACCACACCACAACACCACCATACCAGCACACCACCACACCACCACACCACAACACCACAACACCACCATACCATCACACCACAACACCACCACACCATCACACCACCACACCACACCACCACCATACCACAACCCCACAACCCCACAACACCACCACACCACCACACCACAACACCACCACACCACCACACCACCACACCACAACACCACCACACCACAACGACACCACAACACCACCACACCACAACACCACCATACCACCACACCACCATACCACCACACCACAACACCACAACACCACCACACCATCACACCACCACACCACACCACCACCATACCACAACCCCACAACCCCACAACACCACCACACCACCACACCACAACACCACCACACCACAAACACCACCACACCACCATACCACCACACCACCACACCACCACACCACCACACCACAACACCACCACACCACCACACCACAACACCACCACACCACAACACCACCACCACCACCACCACACCACACCACCACACCACCATACCACCACACCACCAACCACCACCACACCACCACACCACAACACCACCACACCACCACACCACCATACCACCACACCACCACACCACAACACCACCACACCACCATACCACCACACCACCACACCACCATACCACCACACCACCACACCACCACACCACAACACCACCACACCACCACACAACACCACCACCACAACACCACCACCACACCACCATACCACCACACCACCACACCAACACCACCACACCACCACACCACAACACCACCCACCACCACACCACCACACCACCCACCACCACACCACCACACCACCACACCACAACCACAACACACACACCACACCACCACACCACAACCACCACACCACAACAACACCACCACACCACCACACCACCACACCACCACACCACCACACCACAACACCAACATACCACACCACCACCACAACACCACCACACCACCACACCACCATACCACAACCCCACAACCCCACAACACCACCACACCACCACACCACAACACCACCACACCACCACACCACCACACCACAACACCACCATACCACAACCCCACAACCCCTCAACACCACCATACCACCACAACACAACAACACCACCACAACAACACCACCACACCCCCATACCACCACCACACCACACCACGACACCACAACAACACCACCACAACAACACCACCACACCACCATACCACCACACCACCACACCACCATACCACCACACCACAACACCACCACACCACAACACCACCACACCACCACACCACAACACCACCACCACAACACCACCACACCACCACACCACAACACCACCACACTACCACACCACAACACCACCACACCACCATACCACAACCCCACAACACCACCCACCAACACCACCACCACCACACCACCACACCACCACACCACAACACCACCATACCACAACCCCACAACCCCACAACACCACCACACCACCATACCACCACACCACAACACAACAACACCACCACAACAACACCACCACACCCCATACCACCACACCACCACACCACCATACCACCACACCACACACCACAACGACACCACCACAACACACCACCACACCACCATACCACCACACCACCACACCACCATACCACCACACCACCACACCACCACACCACCACACCACAACACCACCACACCACAACACCACCACCACACCACCACACCACCACACCATAACAACACCACACCACAACAACAACACCACCACACCACAACACCACCATACCACCATACCACACCACCACCACACCACAACAACCCCACAACACCACCACACCACCACACCACAACACCACCACCACAACACCACCATAACAACACCCACCACACCACACCACCACACCACAACACCACCATACCACCATACCACACCACCACCACACCACAACAACCCCACAACACCACCACACCACCACACCACACCACCACCATACCACAACACCACAACACCACCATACCACAACACCACCACACCACAACACCACCATACCACCACACCACCACACCACCACACCACAACACCACCATACCACCACACCACCACACCACAACACCACAACACCACCATACCACCACACAACAACACCACCACACCACAACACCACCATACCACCACACCACCACACCACCACACCACAACACCACCATACCAGCACACCACCACACCACCACACCACCACACCACAACACCACCATACCATCACACCACAACACCACCACACCACCACACCACCACACCACCACACCACCCCATAACCACCACAACACCACCACACCACCACACCACCACCACCCACCACCACACCACCACACCACAACACCACCACACCACAACAACACCACCACCACACCACAACACCACCATACCACCACACCACCATACCACCACACCACAACACCACAACACCACAACACCACCATACCACCACACACCACAACACCACCACCACACCACCACCACCACCCACCACACCACCACACCACCACACCACAACACCACCACACAACAACACCACCACACCACCATACCACCACACCACACAACACCACAACACCACCATACCACCCACAACACCACCACACCACAACACCACCATACCACCACACCACCACACCACCACACCACCACCACCATACACACCACACCACCACCACACCACCACCACAACCACCACCACACCACCACACCACCACACCACAACACCACCACACAACCACACCACAACACCACCACACCACCACACCACAACAACACCACAACACCACCACACCACAACACCACCATACCACCACACCACCATACCACCACAACACAACAACACCACCACACCACCATACCACCACACCACCACACCACCATAACATAACACCACACAACAACACCACAACACCACCACACCACAACACCACACCACACCACAACACCACCACCACACCACCACAACACCACAACACCACCACACCACCACACCACCATACGCACGCTGCATGTAGTGTGAAGAGCTTTTCACATCTATCTAATCTGCTCCAGCTCCCGCTGTGGAGGAGCGAGTCATTTTAATTACCAGTCTGTTTGCATTGGCCTTCATAACAAATGTGACAAGTGCGGCTCATTATTTAAAGAGCATTCACACCATTTAGGTTTTAACCTTTGTAGCATGGAGAGAAGACATTACCTTCAGAGGGGGGGGGGGACTCTGGGGAGACAAAGATTATGTAGTCCACTATCTAGGGAATAGTGTGCTATTTGTGACACAGCCACAGAGAGGTCCTTGAACACAGAGGGTGTGTGACGTCAAGCTACCTAACATGGGAATGGGCTTAATATCACATGGCATTGATTTGAGGCCTTGATTAATCATAATTGGTTGTTGCCGCAGGGCAAATGTTCAGCCTGTCGTGTGTGAGCACTTAAAACCATCTCACTGTAGCCGGCAAAACACAGCATTACTAACGGGATTGAGTGTGACACTCCTCTTTACTCTTCTCTCCTCTCTCCTCGTTTCCTATCCCCTCATCTCGTTTCATTCTCTCGTGTCTACGTTTATTTGTTGGAATGATGTTGGATTTACTTATAATATGATTAAATATAAGTTGATGTGATACAAATATTTCGTAAACCCAAAATATTTCATAAACACTTAAGTGGTTTTAATATTGCTTCATGTATTTGATCATTTGCCATTTGAACCCACTTTGGCAGGCGTTGTTGAGCACAGGTGTTGTTGAGCTCAGGCGTTGTTTAGCTCAGGCGTTGTTGAGCTCAGGCGTTGTTGAGCTCAGGCGTTGTTGAGCTTAGGCGTTGTTGAGCACAGGCGTTGTTGAGCGCAGCGTTGTTGAGCGCAGACGTTGTTGAGCACAGTGCTCAATCCACCAGCAGTCATTAGAGGTAGAAATGCAGGCGTTGCAGGAGGCTGCATTAGCCTGTGACATTAACAGGGGTGCTGGTGGGAATGGTGACATTAACAGGGGTGCTGGTGGGAATGGTGACATTAAACCGGTGGGGGTGCATTAACAGGGGGTGGGAATGGTGACATTAACAGGGGTGCTGGGTGGGAATGGTGACATTAACAGGGGTGCTGGTGGGAATGGTGACATTAACAGGGGTGCTGGTGGGAATGGTGACATTAACAGGGGTGCTGGTGGGAATGGTGACATTAACAGGGGTGCTGGTGGGAATGGTGACATTAACAGGGGTGCTGGTGGGAATGGTGACATTAACAGGGGTGCTGGTGGGAATGGTGACATTAACAGGGGTGCTGGTGGGAATGGTGACATTAACAGGGGTGCTGGTGGGAATGGTGACATTAACAGGGGTGCTGGTGGGAATGGTGACATTAACAGGGGTGCTGGTGGGAATGGTGACATTAACAGGGGTGCTGGTGGGAATGGTGACATTAACAGGGGTGCTGGTTGGAATGGTGACATTAACAGGGGTGCTGGTGGGAATGGTGACATTAACAGGGGTGCTGGTGGGAATGGTGACATTAACATGGGTGCTGATGGGAATGGTGACATTAACAGGGGTGCTGGTGGGAATGGTGACATTAACAGGGGTGCTGGTGGGAATGGTGACATTAACAGGGGTGCTGGTGGGAATGGTGACATTAACAGGGGTGCTGGTGGGAATGGTGACATTAACAGGGGTGCTGGTGGGAATGGGGACATTAACAGGGGTGCTGGTTGGAATGGGTGGTCTCATCACTGAACGTCAACTTGCCTGACAGTTTTAATATACAGGACGTTCATCACGATCCGTTACATCATCCTCATGGCACAACTACTGCTTAATACTAATACAGGAATATACTTTTCTATGAAATTAACCTCAATTAAAAAAATAAAATGTGAATTACCCACAATCCATTGAAACGACCTGCATTCGTTTTTATTTCGTAATGTACAGTATGTTGGATGTTTTTGAGTAAATTTCAATTTGTGTAGTGTTGACACCACACTCCACAAAGCAAGTCCTGCAGGCTCTAGTTTGATCTTATCTTGATTATTGTCCAGTTGTGTGGTCCAGTGCTGCAAGGAAAGACCTAGTTAAGCTGCATCTGGCCCAGAACAGAGCAGCACGTCTTGTTCTTCATTGTAGTCATAGGACTCATATAAATACTATGCAGTCAGTCTCTCTTGGTTAAGAGTCGAGGAGAGACTGTCTGCATCACTTCTTCTTTTTATAAGGAACATTGTGTTGCATAGTCAACTTACACACAGCTCTGACACACACACACACACACTTACCCCACCAGACATGCCACCAGGGGTCTTTTCACAGTCCCCAAATCCAGAACAAATTCCAAAAAGCGTACTGTATTAAATCGAGCCATTAATGCATATTTTTAAAAACATATAAAGCAACACCTCACGGCGCAGCGCCTCCCCCTATTGGACCGAGATAGTTTGTGTGTATGTATTGATGTGTAGGCTACGTGTGCCTTTTTAAAACATGTATGTAGTTCTGTCCTTGAGCTGTTCTTGTCTAATCATGTTCTGTATTATGTCATGTTTCCTGTTTTGTGTGGACCACAGGAAGAGTAGCTGCTGCTTTTGCAATAGCTAATGGGGATCCTAATAAATTTCCAAAATACCTGGGTAAACTACATGAAATGCTACCTGGGTAAACTATCTGAAACTCTACCTGGGTAAACTACCTGAAACTACTTGGGTAAACTACTGAAACTACTTGGGTAAACTACCTGAAACTCTACCTGGGTAAACTATCTGAAACTCTACCTGGGTAAACTACCTGAAACTACTTGGGTAAACTACCTGAAACTACTTGGGTAAACTACCTGAAACTCTACCTGGGTAAACTATCTGAAACTCTACCTGGGTAAACTACCTGAAACTCTACCTGGGTAAACTACCTGAAAATCTACCTGGGTAAACTATCTGAAAATCTACCTGGGTAAACTACCTGAAAATCTACCTGGCTAAACTACCTGAAACATGATTTCATTTAATAGGATTGCATGCAGAATATGTTATTGTTTGCAAACATCGATTTGAACTCTCAGATTTATTTGGACCATTTAAAAAAGGTCTAGTTGATTCTGTCATTGACCAGATGCTGTTCCGTGGTAAACTCCTTTCTACGCACTTTCTCTCTTTTGTTTTGTGTGGAAATATTCTGCAGGCAGGCTGGCTGGCTGACTCAGGCCCCCTTGCTGTTCGTCGACTGATGTCTCCCAGATACATGCTTTTCCATTAATAGTGCTGCTCTAAATTCTGCTCCAGGTTTAATCAAAAGCCTTTTTCCTCTTTCTGAAAGAGAATGTTCTATGTCGTCCGTGTGAAATAGGTGGTCTAGTCCTTTCCACTCCCCTTCTCTCCCATGTTCCCTCCTACCTTCACCATTGACTTACACCTGCAGACACACAGACACACAGACACAGACATACGTTCATGCACAGGCAGACACACACACACACACACACACACACATACATGCCCCCCCACACACACACATGCAACACACACACACACACACACACACACACACACACACACACACACACACACACTCTGAGAAAATGACCTCCAAGTGTTTTAAGTCAAGTGGCCGGCAACTCATACACTTCCCTTTCCTGTGACCTTTCCCGAAGCCCACTTTGAGCCCCACAGGAAAAGTAGGAGTATTGGCAGCCGTCATTAGAAATGCATTAGCAGCCCCCTCCCCGAACACGCACACACGCAGGCAGGCACGCAGACAGACAGACAGACAGACAGACAGACAGGCAGGCACACAGACAGACAGACAGACAGACAGACAGGCAGACAGACAGACAGACAGGCACAGGCAGGCAGGCAGACAGACAGGCAGGCAGGCAGGCAGGCACAGACACAGACAGACAGACAGACAGACAGACAGACAGACAGACAGACAGACAGACAGACAGACAGACAGACAGACAGACAGACAGACAGACACCTTCTTCACCACCCTATCCCATCTTTACCACCAACCCCGGATTCCCGTTCCCCAGCTGACCCTGTCCTGAAAGCACTTCAGAGAAACATCCACTGCTTTTAAAGCCGTGCCAAAATGAAACATGGCTGACTGACCTAAATTCAGTGATTTGATTGATGTGATCAAATAAATGAATGGCAGGGCCAGGCCAGTATAGGAGAGGTGTTGATGGGATCCCATGGGCACAGTGTCTGGGAACCCTAGGTTATTTATTTGATGTAGAGAGGGAGAAATGATTATTCCCCACCTCTCTTGCCTAATGGGGGAAAGGACTGATTAACTTTGAACATTTATAGTTTGATGAACACTTGGCTCTCTCGTGTTATTTGGCCATGTTCAAATGGTCAGATCATCCATTAGAAAGTTTCCCAAACCTTTCCTCTGGTGTAACCCAGCCAGTTCCAATTACTGGGTCAAATCGAGTACAAACATGTCTGATTTCAACAGTCAACTGACCCCTTCAAGTTGCTACTGTCTGCAAGAGATCAAATAAGTGGAGCTGGCAGACCTTCCTCAAGGAGAGATTTGGGAATCTCTGATCTGTAAGAATGCAACTACGGGTCAGGAAAGTTTTCTTCTTCAATGTGTTACAGCTCTAACATTGACTTTGCTGTAAAGGCATCAAGGTAAACCTGTGTTGTCGTTTGAAGTATTGTGCTGGCAGATGGTAATTCCTTTGAGCAGTGGAATGGACCCTTCTCCTTCTCTCCCTCTTCCACAGTATAGTAGTGTTC
>NC_088212.1:9241973-9281953 GCF_036934945.1 Oncorhynchus masou masou | reverse complement strand
CTCCTTCTCATTCTCTCCCTCTTCCACAGTATAGTAGTGTTCTCCCTCTCTCCTTCTCTCCTCTTCCACAGTATAGTAGTGTTCTCCCTCTCCTTCTCTCACTCTTCCACAGTATAGTAGTGTTCTCCCTCTCTCCTTCTCATTCTCTCCCTCTTCCACAGTATAGTAGTGTTCTCCTTCTCATTCTCTCCCTCTTCCACAGTATAGTAGTTGTCTCCCTCTCCTTCTCTCCCTCTTCCACAGTATAGTAGATTTCTCCCTCTCTCCTTCTCATTCTCTCCCTCTTCCACAGTATAGTAGTTGTCTCCCTCTCTCCTTCTCCTTCTCTCCCTCTTCCACAGTATAGTAGTTGTCTCCCTCTCTCCTTCTCCTTCTCTCCCTCTTCCACAGTATAGTGTTTTTCTCCCTCTCTCCTTCTCATTCTCTCCCTCTTCCACATTATAGTAGTTCTCTCCTCTCTCCCTCTCCTTCTCTTCCACAGTATAGTAGTTGTCTCCCTCTCTCCTTCTCATTCTCTCCCTCTTCCACAGTATAGTAGTGTTCTCCCTCTCTCCTTCTCTCCCTCTTCCACAGTATAGTAGTGTTCTCCCTCTCTCCTTCTCTCCCTCTTCCACAGTATAGTGTTTTTCTCCCTCTCTCCTCATTCTCTCCCTCTTCCACATTATAGTAGTTCTCTCATCTCTCCCTCTCCTTCTCTTCCACAGTATAGTAGTTTTCTCCCTCTCTCCTCATTCTTTCCTTCTTCCACATTATAGTAGTTATCTCCTCTCCCTCTCCTTCTCTTCCTCTTCCACAGTATAGTAGTTGTCTCCCTCTCCTTCTCTTCCACAGTATAGTAGTGTTCTCCATCTCTCCTTCTCATTCTCTCCCTCTTCCACATTATAGTAGTTCTCTCCTCTCTCATTCTCTTCCTCTTCCACAGTATAGTAGTTTTCCCTCTCTCCATCTCTTTCTCTCTTCCACAGTACACTGCTCTCCTTCTCTCCCCTCTTCCACAGTATAGTAGTTTCCCCTCTCTCTCCATCTCTTTCTCTCTCTCTTCCACAGTACATTCGTTTTCTCCCTCTCTCCCTCTTCCACAGTGTCGTAGTTCTCCCTCTCCCTCTCCCTCTCCCTCTCCTTCTCTCACTCTTCTTTCCCTCTCTCCATCTCTCCCGTCTTTCACAGTGCAACAGCGGAGGCTCTCAGCAGTAATCCTCTCTCCCTGAGGACAGTGTTTTTCTTTTGTAATTAGTCTGGACATGAAATGGCTCCATATTCAGTTTGATACCCAGCCGTTCAGAGTTGTATTGAAATGCTGTTGAATGTGGCTCAACCCCCTCACTGCCATTCAGAGGCTGCTGTATGTGATAACTATACAAACGCGTGTACACATGCATCCACACGCAATTACTAAATCACAGACACATACATACAAACCTGTCGCTCTGGCCGGTGCCTAGAGTGGGAATTTGGGAGTCTTGTCTCAGTATTTTCAACAGTATTCGTTTCTTCAGTGCCAGTGAGGCAGGCTTGTGTGTCAGCTCAGATAGGTATCTGGTGGGTTGCCAGGTGTGGGTCAAATCAACCCAGCTCTAGACAGTCAGGTTGGAGCCGTCAAGCAGAAGCTGCACGGCCTTCTGGGGTTTGTTGTTTTTTAAGGTCTGAGCGGTCCAGTTGACAGGCGGCCCGATACGGCCCGATACCTGGCCCAATTCAGTCAGTCCCATCCCAGCAACCAGCACATATTAGTGCCTAAATATAAAATATACTTTAGAGCAGTATTTATAGACAGGCACGCAGGAGCTACCCACCACCACGTCCCGAGGAATACAGTTTTTCTTCTGTCTTAGTCATCCCTCCGGTTGGTTCCCTCTGCATATTTAACCAGAGCCACAGCCTTGAGGCAATTTGTTGTGATACGATGTCCCCAGAATCATCTTTCCCCACATAGTGAGACGAAATAATGACATTCAGTAGCTTAATATTTCAGGCGTTTCATTCAGTTCATGACACAGACGGTTGATTGCAGACCTTCAAATACTATTTGGGGTATTTCAATTACTTTCAAAGACATTTGGGAAGTAAGTGTTTAGATATTATTTTATTTCAAAAGACAAATAGCTGAATACTGGATTGTATTTGGAAATACCCTTGGAAAGTTGTTGAAAATATAGCTTCGAGCAGGACCGAAAGAACACAAGATCAGTTGTATAACCAAGCAAGCACTCTGTTATGTAAGATCTATTTTCCTTTATGTGCAAACAGTGAAATCATTACCATGTTATTCTCTCAATACCACAAGGATGACACAAGTGAAGTTTAGTCCAGTGCTGTAGGTTGGTTATTTTTGAATGCAGCATGTAATCCTTCTTAAAGTCATTACTATATTTATTGAGTTTATATACTTCTAGGGTCAATTTGAGTAATGTTAAGATTTAGTCAAATATTTTGAGCTTGTATTGGTATCTTGCGGTCATCTTTGAATTCTGGGACTTTATTTTGTTGGAATCTGTTTGTGTAAACTCAACATTAGCATGAGAGACAGCACACACAGAGAGACAGCACACACAGAGAGACAGCACACACAGAGAGACAGCACACACAGAGAGACAGCACACACAGAGAGACAGCACACACAGAGAGACAGCACAACACTATATAAAGAGAGACCTACGACAACCACATAACAAGGCAGCAACAAATCAAATCAAATGTATTTATATAGCCCTTCGTACATCAGCTGATATCTCAAAGTGCTGTACAGAAACCCAGCCTAAAATCCCAAACAGCAAGCAATGCAGGTGTAGAAGCACGGTGGCTAGGAAAAACTCCATAGAAAGGCCAAAACCTAGGAAGAAACCTAGAGAGGAACCAGGCTATGTGGGGTGGCCAGTCCTCTTCTGGCTGTGCCGGGTGGAGATTATAACAGACCATGGCCAAGATGTTCAAATGTTCATAAATGACCAGCATGGTCCAATAATAATAAGGCAGAACAGTTGAAACTGGAGCAGCAGCACGGCCAGGTGGACTGGGGACAGCAAGGAGTCATCATGTCAGGTAGTCCTGAGGCATGGTCCTAGGGCTCAGGTCCTCCAAGAGAGAGAAAGAAAGAGAGAAAGAGAGAATTAGAGAGAGCACACTTAAATTCACACAGGACACCGAATAGGACAGGAGAAGTACTCTGACTCTAGCCCTCCGACACATAAACTACTGCAGCATAAAAACTGGAGGCTGAGACACATGACAACACAGCATGGTAGCAACACAACATGACAACAACATGGTAGCAACACCACATGACAACACAGTATGGTAGCAACACAACATGACAACAACATGGTAGCAACACCACATGACAACACAGTATGGTAGCAACACAACATGACAACAACATGGTAGCAACACAACATGACAACAACATGGTAGCAACACAACATGACAACAACATGGTAGTAACACAACATGGCAGCAGCACAAAACATGGTACAAACATTATTGGTTACAGACAACAGCACAAAGTCAAGAAGGTACATCACACGAATCAGTCACAACTGTCAGTAAAAGTGTCCATGATTGAATCTTTAAATGGAGAGATTTGTTAAATAGACAGAAAATAAGTATTTAAATAATGAATACTCAAATGACATGTATTTGAACCCAGGTCTGGTTGAATGTACTCATAGGTGGTTGAATCTAACTAAGAATAGGTCTAGTAACCTGGTAAAGATGGAGATGCCAAAGTTATAGGCCTGCAGCCCAATGTTAGTTTTTCTGGGCCTAAGATCCTGAAACGACATTCTTCCTAATTTTTTCCCGAACATTGTCAATATGATTTAGAAGCTAGAACGATATCCATTCTGAAAACGAGCTGCAATTCCCAGTAAATGTTAGTTTTGAATGAACCGTGGTCTCCGTATTACGTGGGAGGAAGAAATGCCATTCTGCTCTGCATTTCCTCACCGGGGATTAATCCTATTTCTTATGATGTTCATTTTAGTCTGATATTAAACTTGGTCTGAAAGGAGAACTGAAGAAAATGCTGCTCCTTCAGTTCGCCTTTGTGATTGGCTAAAGATGGTTCGAATCGCTTTCGTAAATGAGGTGTTTGATTAAAATACTATTTCTATCACTGGCATTAGTGACTCGTGTCTCCATACAGTATTCAGTATTTCTCTTGACGGGTGCTATGACTCCCCGGAGAGGGTTGATTATTTCTGACACCTTCCGGAGAGAAAAGGTTTAACTTCCCATTGGTAAGAAGGTCCAAATCGGGTTCGAATGGCTGCCGACACACACACACACACGCACACGCAAAAGCACACGCACACACACACACTCACACGCACACGCACACGCAAAAGCACACACACACACACACACACACACACACACACACACACACACACACACACACACACACACACACACACACACACACACACACACACACACACACCGTGGCATGACATTCCTTCTGACACAAGCCTCCCACTTCTGAATATGGGAGAAAAAAAAGGACTATAAAAAGTGTTTATTTTCTGGCTAACCTGAAACCGGGTTCTGAAACATCCATAACAGGATCAACTTTTTGATTCATAGAAAGGAGAGTGCAATTTGAGCCTTCTGGGAAAATAAAAACAACCATTCTGTATTTACATTCCATTTATTTTGAGGGGAAGCCAGGCTATTGTTTGTAACTCAAAAGCCAGGGAGTCCATGACAAACATGGGTGAATGTGAAATCCAGTCATCCAGGATCCTGAGTGCCGCAGGGCTCTAAGCCACTGCATCTCAGTGCTACAGGCATCACTACAGACCCTGGTTCGATTCCAGGCTGTATCACAACTGGCTGTGATTGGGGGTACCATAGGGTGGTGCACAATTGGCCCAACTTGTTCCGGTTAGATTTTGCTGGAGTAGGCTGTCTTTGTAAATAAGAATTTGTTCTTAATTTAAAAACTTCTTAAAGATTGGTGTGCCAAGCGGGACTTCCGGTGAAACTGGAGGTCCGCGCAATTCAAATAAAACATTATAAATACTATACATTTTAAACATTTAGGTACATTTAAGTGTCTTGTCAGCTGAAAGCTTAAATTCTTGTTAATCTAATTGCACTGTCCGATTTACAGTAGCTATTACAGTGAAAACATGCCATGCGATTGTTTGAGGACGGCGCCCCACATCAAAACATTTTTTCACTTCACTTTAACATGTAGAGTCGTTTTAGATAAAATCCTTCTTTATATCCCAAAAAGTCAGTTTCGTTGGCGCCATCGATGTAATCCACTACCGTTCAATTTGCAGACTCTATAAACTTTGTTTCAACAAGTCAAAAGACCTTTCTATTTTCTACTACCATATCTATTATTTTAACATTTCTACGAACTACAAAGTGTCTTCTTTCCAATGGTACCAATTATATGCATATCCTGGCTTCAGGGCCTGAGCTACAGTCAGTTTACTTTGGGCATGTCATTCAGGCAGGACAGGGAGAAAAATGGGGCCTATCCCTTAACTGACTTGCCTAGTTAAATAAAGATTAAATAAAAGGATAAGATGTGGACTGTGTTTCAAATGTCACCCTGTTCCCGCACTACTGCACTACTTTACTATATAGAACATTAGGTGTCACTACTGCACTACTTTACTATATAGAACATTGGGTGTCACTACTGCACTGCTTTACTATATATATATATATAACATCAGGTGTCATTACTGCACTACTTTACTTTATATATAGAACATTGGGTGTCATTACTGCACTACTTTACTATATAGAACAGTGGGTGTCATTACTGCACTACTTTACTATATAGAACATTGGGTGTCACTACTGCACTACTTTACTATATAGAACATTGGGTGTCACTACTGCACTACTTTACTATATAGAACATTGGGTGTCACTACTGCACTCCTTTACTATATATATAGAACATTGGGTGTCACTACTGCACTACTTTACTATATAGAACATTGGGTGTCACTACTGCACTCCTTTACTATATATATAGAACATTGGGTGTCACTACTGCACTACTTTACTATATATATAGAACATTGGGTGTCACTACTGCACTACTTTACTATATAGAATATTGGGTGTCATTACTGCACTACTTTACTATATAGAAGATTGGGTGTCATTACTGCACTACTTTACTATATAGAACATTGGGTGTCACTACTTACTTTACTATATAGAACATTGGTGTCATTACTGCACTACTTTACTATATAGAACATTGGGTGTCACTACTGCACTACTTTATATATAGAACATTGGGTGTCATTACTGCACTACTTTACTATATATATAGAACATTGGGTGTCATTACTGCACTCCTTTACTATATATATAGAACATCAGGTGTCATTACTGCACTACTTTACTATATATATAGAACATTGGGTGTCATTACTGCACTCCTTTACTATATATATAGAACATTGGGTGTCATTACTGCACTCCTTTACTTTATATATAGAACATTGGGTGTCACTACTGCACTACTTTACTATATAGAACATTGGGTGTCATTACTGCACTACTTTACTATATATATATAGAACATTGGGTGTCACTACTGCACTACTTTACTATATAGAACATTGGGTGTCACTACTGCACTACTTTACTATATATATATAGAACATTGGGTGTCATTACTGCACTACTTTACTATATATATAGAACATTGGGTGTCATTACTGCACTACTTTACTATATATATAGAACATTAGGTGTCACTACTGCACTACTTTACTATATAGAACATTGGGTGTCATTACTGCACTACTTTACTATATAGAACATTGGGTGTCATTACTGCACTACTTTACTATATAGAACATTGGGTGTCATTACTACTTTACTACATTGGGTGTCATTACTGCACTATAGAACATTGGGTGTCACTACTGCACTACTTTACTATATATATAGAACATTGGGTGTCATTACTGCACTACTTTACTATATATATAGAACATTAGGTGTCACTACTGCACTACTTTACTATATATTTATATATAGAACATTGGGTGTCATTACTGCACTAATTTACTATATAGAACATTGGGTGTCATTACTGCACTACTTTACTATATAGAACATTGGGTGTCATTACTGCACTACTTTACTATATAGAACATTGGGTGTCACTACTGCACTACTTTACTATATAGAACATTGGGTGTCACTACTGCACTACTTTACTTTACTATATAGAACATTGGGTGTCATTACTGCACTACTTTACTATATATATAGAACATTAGGTGTCACTACTGCACTACTTTACTATATATATTTATATATAGAACATTGGGTGTCATTACTGCACTACTTTACTATATAGAACATTGGGTGTCATTACTGCACTACTTTACTATATAGAACATTGGGTGTCACTACTGCACTACTTTACTATATAGAACATTGGGTGTCATTACTGCACTACTTTACTATATATATATAGAACATTGGGTGTCATTACTGCACTAATTTACTATATAGAACATTAGGTGTCACTACTGCACTACTTTACTATATATATATAACATTGTGTGTCATTACTGCACTACTTTACTATATAGAACAATGGGTGTCATTACTGCACTACTTTACTATATAGAACATTGGGTGTCATTACTGCACTACTTTACTATATAGAACAATGGGTGTCATTACTGCACTACTTTACGATATAGAACATTGGGTATCATTACTGCACTACTATATAGAACATTGGGTGTCACTACTATACGATATAGAACATTGGGTGTCACTACTGCACTACTTTACTATATAGAACATTGGGTGTCATTACTGCACTACTTTACTATATAGAACATTGGGTGTCATTACTGCACTACTTTACTATATAGAACATTGGGTGTCATTACTGCACTACTTTACTATATAGAACATTGGGTGTCACTACTGAACGATATAGAACATTGGGTATCATTACTGCACTACTTTACTATATAGAACATTGGGTGTCATTACTGCACTACTTTACTATATATATATATATATATATATATAGAACATTAGGTGTCACTACTGCACTACTTTACTATATATATAGAACATTGGGTGTCACTACTGCACTACTTTACTATATAGAACATTGGGTGTCACTACTGCACTACTTTACTATATAGAATATTGGGTGTCAATACTGCACTACTTTACTATATAGAACATTGGGTGTCACTACTGCACTACTTTACTATATAGAACATTGGGTGTCATTACTGCACTACTTTACTGTATATATAGAACATCAGGTGTCATTACTGCACTACTTTACTATATATATAGAACATTGGGTGTCACTACTGCACTACTTTACTATATAGAACATTGGGTGTCACTACTGCACTACTTTACTATATATATATAGAACAGTGGGTGTCATTACTGCACTACTTTACTATATAGAACATCAGGTGTCATTACTGCACTACTTTACTATATAGAACATTGGATGTCACTACTGCACTACTTTACTATATATATAGAACATTGGGTGTCACTACTACACTACTTTACTATATAGAACATTGGGTGTCATTACTGCACTACTTTACTATATATATAGAACATTAGGTGTCACTACTGCACTACTTTACTATATATATATAGAACATTGGGTGTCAGTACTGCACTACTTTACTATATATATAGAACATTAGGTGTCACTACTGCACTACTTTACTATATATATATATAGAACACTGGGTGTCATTACTGCACTACTTTACTATATAGAACATTGGGTGTCATTACTGCACTACTTTACTATATAGAACATTGGGTGTCATTACTACACTACTTTACTATATAGAACATTGGGTGTCATTACTGCACTACTTTACTATATATATATAGAACATTGGGTGTCATTACTGCACTACTTTACTATATATATATAGAACATTAGGTGTCACTACTGCACTACTTTACTATATATATATAGAACATTGGGTGTCATTACTGCACTACTTTACTATATATATAGAACATTGGGTGTCATTACTGCACTACTTTACTATATATATAGAACATTAGGTGTCACTACTGCACTACTTTACTATATATATATATATATAGAACATTGGGTGTCATTACTGCACTACTTTACTATATAGAACATTGGGTGTCATTACTGCACTACTTTACTATATAGAACATTGGGTGTCATTACTGCACTACTTTACTATATAGAACATTGGGTGTCACTACTGCACTACTTTACTATATAGAACATTGGGTGTCACTACTGCACTACTTTACTATATATATAGAACATTAGGTGTCACTACTGCACTACTTTACTATATATATTTATATATAGAACATTGGTTGTCATTACTGCACTACTTTACTATATAGAACATTGGGTGTCATTACTGCACTACTTTACTATATAGAACATTGGGTGTCATTACTGCACTACTTTACTATATAGAACATTGGGTGTCACTACTGCACTACTTTACGATATAGAACATTGGGTATCATTACTGCACTACTTTACTATATAGAACATTGGGTGTCACTACTGCACTACTTTACGATATAGAACATTGGGTGTCACTACTGCACTACTTTACTATATAGAACATTGGGTGTCACTACTGCACTACTTTACTATATAGAACATTGGGTATCATTACTGCACTACTTTACGATGTAGAACATTGGGTATCATTACTGCACTACTTTACTATATAGAACATTGGGTGTCACTACTGCACTACTTTACTATATAGAACATTGGGTGTCATTACTGCACTACTTTACTATATAGAACATTGGGTATCATTACTGCACTACTTTACTATATAGAACATTGGGTGTCACTACTGCACTACTTTACTATATAGAACATTGGGTGTCATTACTGCACTACTTTACTATATAGAACATTGGGTGTCATTACTGCACTACTTTACTATATAGAACATTGGGTGTCACTACTGCACTACTTTACGATATAGAACATTGGGTATCATTACTGCACTACTTTACTATATAGAACATTGGGTGTCATTACTGCACTACTTTACTATATATATATATATATGTCATATATATATATATATATATATATATATATATATATATATAGAACATTAGGTGTCACTACTGCACTACTTTACTATATATATAGAACATTGGGTGTCACTACTGCACTACTTTACTATATAGAACATTGGGTGTCACTACTGCACTACTTTACTATATAGAATATTGGGTGTCAATACTGCACTACTTTACTATATAGAACATTGGGTGTCACTACTGCACTACTTTACTATATAGAACATTGGGTGTCATTACTGCACTACGTTACTGTATATATAGAACATCAGGTGTCATTACTGCACTACTTTACTATATAGAACATTGGGTGTCATTACTGCACTACTTTACTATATAGAACATTGCGTGTCACTACTGCACTACTTTACTATATATATATAGAACATTGGGTGTCATTACTGCACTACTTTACTGTATATATAGAACATCAGGTGTCATTACTGCACTACTTTACTATATAGAACATTGGGTGTCATTACTGCACTACTTTACTATATATATAGAACATTGGGTGTCACTACTGCACTACTTTACTATATAGAACATTGGGTGTCATTACTGCACTACTTTACTATATATATAGAACATTAGGTGTCACTACTGCACTACTTTACTATATAGAACATTGGGTGTCATTACTGCACTACTTTACTATATATATAGAACATTGGGTGTCACTACTGCACTACTTTACTATATATATATAGAACAGTGGGTGTCATTACTGCACTACTTTACTATATAGAACATTGGGTGTCACTACTGCACTACTTTTCTATATATATATAGAACAGTGGGTGTCATTACTGCACTACTTTACTATATAGAACATCAGGTGTCATTACTGCACTACTTTACTATATAGAACATTGGGTGTCACTACTGCACTACTTTACTATATATATATATAGAACATTGGGTGTCATTACTGCACTACTTTACTATATATATAGAACATTAGGTGTCACTACTGCACTACTTTACTATATATATTTATATATAGAACATTGGGTGTCATTACTGCACTACTTTACTATATAGAACATTGGGTGTCATTACTGCACTACTTTACTATATAGAACATTGGGTGTCATTACTGCACTACTTTACTATATAGAACATTGGGTGTCACTACTGCACTACTTTACGATATAGAACATTGGGTATCATTACTGCACTACTTTACTATATAGAACATTGGGTGTCACTACTGCACTACTTTACTATATAGAACATTGGGTGTCACTACTGCACTACTTTACTATATATATATAGAACATTGGGTGTCATTACTGCACTACTTTACTATATATATAGAACATTAGGTGTCACTACTGCACTACTTTACTATATATATTTATATATAGAACATTGGGTGTCATTACTGCACTACTTTACTATATAGAACATTGGGTGTCATTACTGCACTACTTTACTATATAGAACATTGGGTGTCACTACTGCACTACTTTACTATATAGAACATTGGGTGTCACTACTGCACTACTTTACTATATATATATATAGAACATTGGGTGTCATTACTGCACTACTTTACTATATATATAGAACATTAGGTGTCACTACTGCACTACTTTACTATATATATTTATATATAGAACATTGGGTGTCATTACTGCACTACTTTACTATATAGAACATTGGGTGTCATTACTGCACTACTTTACTATATGGAACATTGGGTGTCATTACTGCACTACTTTACTATATAGAACATTGGGTGTCACTACTGCACTACTTTACGATATAGAACATTGGGTATCATTACTGCACTACTTTACTATATAGAACATTGGGTGTCACTACTGCACTACTTTACGATATAGAACATTGGGTGTCACTACTGCACTACTTTACTATATAGAACATTGGGTGTCATTACTGCACTACTTTACTATATAGAACATTGGGTGTCATTACTGCACTACTTTACTATATAGAACATTGGGTGTCATTACTGCACTACTTTACTATATAGAACATTGGGTGTCACTACTGCACTACTTTACGATATAGAACATTGGGTATCATTACTGCACTACTTTACTATATAGAACATTGGGTGTCATTACTGCACTACTTTACTATATATATATATATATATATATATAGAACATTAGGTGTCACTACTGCACTACTTTACTATATATATAGAACATTGGGTGTCACTACTGCACTACTTTACTATATAGAACATTGGGTGTCACTACTGCACTACTTTACTATATAGAACATTGGGTGTCAATACTGCACTACTTTACTATATAGAACATTGGGTGTCAATACTGCACTACTTTACTATATAGAACATTGGGTGTCATTACTGCACTACTTTACTGTATATATAGAACATCAGGTGTCATTACTGCACTACTTTACTATATAGAACATTGGGTGTCACTACTGCACTACTTTACTATATATATATAGAACATTGGGTGTCACTACTGCACTACTTTACTATATATATATAGAACAGTGGGTGTCATTACTGCACTACTTTACTATATAGAACATCAGGTGTCATTACTGCACTACTTTACTATATAGAACATTGGATGTCACTACTGCACTACTTTACTATATATATAGAACATTGGGTGTCACTACTACACTACTTTACTATATAGAACATTGGGTGTCATTACTGCACTACTTTACTATATATATAGAACATTAGGTGTCACTACTGCACTACTTTACTATATATATATAGAACATTGGGTGTCAGTACTGCACTACTTTACTATATATATAGAACATTAGGTGTCACTACTGCACTACTTTACTATATATATATATAGAACACTGGGTGTCATTACTGCACTACTTTACTATATAGAACATTGGGTGTCATTACTGCACTACTTTACTATATAGAACATTGGGTGTCATTACTACACTACTTTACTATATAGAACATTGGGTGTCATTACTGCACTACTTTACTATATATATATAGAACATTGGGTGTCATTACTGCACTACTTTACTATATATATATAGAACATTAGGTGTCACTACTGCACTACTTTACTATATATATATAGAACATTGGGTGTCATTACTGCACTACTTTACTATATATATAGAACATTGGGTGTCATTACTGCACTACTTTACTATATATATAGAACATTAGGTGTCACTACTGCACTACTTTACTATATATATATATATATATAGAACATTGGGTGTCATTACTGCACTACTTTACTATATAGAACATTGGGTGTCATTACTGCACTACTTTACTATATAGAACATTGGGTGTCATTACTGCACTACTTTACTATATAGAACATTGGGTGTCACTACTGCACTACTTTACTATATAGAACATTGGGTGTCACTACTGCACTACTTTACTATATATATAGAACATTAGGTGTCACTACTGCACTACTTTACTATATATATTTATATATAGAACATTGGTTGTCATTACTGCACTACTTTACTATATAGAACATTGGGTGTCATTACTGCACTACTTTACTATATAGAACATTGGGTGTCATTACTGCACTACTTTACTATATAGAACATTGGGTGTCACTACTGCACTACTTTACGATATAGAACATTGGGTATCATTACTGCACTACTTTACTATATAGAACATTGGGTGTCACTACTGCACTACTTTACGATATAGAACATTGGGTGTCACTACTGCACTACTTTACTATATAGAACATTGGGTGTCACTACTGCACTACTTTACGATATAGAACATTGGGTATCATTACTGCACTACTTTACGATGTAGAACATTGGGTATCATTACTGCACTACTTTACTATATAGAACATTGGGTGTCACTACTGCACTACTTTACTATATAGAACATTGGGTGTCATTACTGCACTACTTTACTATATAGAACATTGGGTATCATTACTGCACTACTTTACTATATAGAACATTGGGTGTCACTACTGCACTACTTTACTATATAGAACATTGGGTGTCATTACTGCACTACTTTACTATATAGAACATTGGTGTCATTACTGCACTACTTTACTATATAGAACATTGGGTGTCACTACTGCACTACTTTACGATATAGAACATTGGGTATCATTACTGCACTACTTTACTATATAGAACATTGGGTGTCATTACTGCACTACTTTACTATATATATATATATATATATATATATATATATATATATATATATATATATATAGAAATTTAGGTGTCACTACTGCACTACTTTACTATATATATAGAACATTGGGTGTCACTACTGCACTACTTTACTATATAGAACATTGGGTGTCACTACTGCACTACTTTACTATATAGAATATTGGGTGTCAATACTGCACTACTTTACTATATAGAACATTGGGTGTCACTACTGCACTACTTTACTATATAGAACATTGGGTGTCATTACTGCACTACGTTACTGTATATATAGAACATCAGGTGTCATTACTGCACTACTTTACTATATATATAGAACATTGGGTGTCACTACTGCACTACTTTACTATATAGAACATTGGGTGTCACTACTGCACTACTTTACTATATATATATAGAACAGTGGGTGTCATTACTGCACTACTTTACTATATAGAACATCAGGTGTCATTACTGCACTACTTTACTATATAGAACATTGGATGTCACTACTGCACTACTTTACTATATATATAGAACATTGGGTGTCACTACTACACTACTTTACTATATAGAACATTGGGTGTCATTACTGCACTACTTTACTATATATATAGAACATTAGGTGTCACTACTGCACTACTTTACTATATATATATAGAACATTGGGTGTCAGTACTGCACTACTTTACTATATATATAGAACATTAGGTGTCACTACTGCACTACTTTACTATATATATATATAGAACATTGGGTGTCATTACTGCACTACTTTACTATATAGAACATTGGGTGTCATTACTGCACTACTTTACTATATATATATAGAACAGTGGGTGTCATTACTGCACTACTTTACTATATAGAACATCAGGTGTCATTACTGCACTACTTTACTATATAGAACATTGGGTGTCACTACTGCACTACTTTACTATATATATATATATAGAACATTGGGTGTCATTACTGCACTACTTTACTATATATATAGAACATTAGGTGTCACTACTGCACTACTTTACTATATATATTTATATATAGAACATTGGGTGTCATTACTGCACTACTTTACTATATAGAACATTGGGTGTCATTACTGCACTACTTTACTATATAGAACATTGGGTGTCATTACTGCACTACTTTACTATATAGAACATTGGGTGTCACTACTGCACTACTTTACGATATAGAACATTGGGTATCATTACTGCACTACTTTACTATATAGAACATTGGGTGTCACTACTGCACTGCTTTACGATATAGAACATTGGGTGTCACTACTGCACTACTTTACTATATAGAACATTGGGTGTCACTACTGCACTACTTTACGATATAGAACATTGTGTATCATTACTGCACTACTTTACGATGTAGAACATTGGGTATCATTACTGCACTACTTTACTATATAGAACATTGGGTGTCACTACTGCACTACTTTACTATATAGAACATTGGGTGTCATTACTGCACTACTTTACTATATAGAACATTGGGTGTCATTACTGCACTACTTTACTATATAGAACATTGGGTGTCACTACTGCACTACTTTACGATATAGAACATTGGGTGTCACTACTGCACTACTTTACGATATAGAACATTGGGTATCATTACTGCACTACTTTACGATATAGAACATTGGGTATCATTACTGCACTACTTTACTATATAGAACATTGGGTGTCACTACTGCACTACTTTACTATATAGAACATTGGGTGTCATTACTGCACTACTTTACTATATAGAACATTGGGTGTCATTACTGCACTACTTTACTATATAGAGCATTGGGTGTCACTACTGCAGTACTTTACGATATAGAACATTGGGTATCATTACTGCACTACTTTACTATATAGAACATTGGGTGTCATTACTGCACTACTTTACTATATATACATATATATATATATAGAACATTAGGTGTCACTACTGCACTACTTTACTATATATATAGAACATTGGGTGTCACTACTGCACTACTTTACTATATAGAACATTGGGTGTCACTACTGCACTACTTTACTATATAGAATATTGGGTGTCAATACTGCACTACTTTACTATATAGAACATTGGGTGTCACTACTGCACTACTTTACTATATAGAACATTGGGTGTCATTACTGCACTACGTTACTGTATATATAGAACATCAGGTGTCATTACTGCACTACTTTACTATATATATAGAACATTGGGTGTCACTACTGCACTACTTTACTATATAGAACATTGGGTGTCACTACTGCACTACTTTACTATATATATATAGAACAGTGGGTGTCATTACTGCACTACTTTACTATATAGAACATCAGGTGTCATTACTGCACTACTTTACTATATAGAACATTGGATGTCACTACTGCACTACTTTACTATATATATAGAACATTGGGTGTCACTACTACACTACTTTACTATATAGAACATTGGGTGTCATTACTGCACTACTTTACTATATATATAGAACATTAGGTGTCACTACTGCACTACTTTACTATATATATATATAGAACATTGGGTGTCAGTACTGCACTACTTTACTATATATATAGAACATTAGGTGTCACTACTGCACTACTTTACTATATATAACATTGGGTGTCATTACTGCACTACTTTACTATATAGAACATTGGGTGTATTACTACACTACTTTACTATATAGAACATTGTGTCATTACTGCACTACTTTACTATATATATATAGAACATTGGGTGTCATTACTGCACTACTTTACTATATATATAGAACATTATATACTGAACATTGGGTGTCATTACTGCACTACTTTACTATATAGAACATTGGTGTCACTACTGCAACTTTACTTATATATATATATATAACATTGGGTGTCATTACTGCACTACTTTACTATATAGAACACATTACTGCACTACTTTACTATATAGAACATTGGGTGTCATTACTGCACTACTTTACTATATAGAACATTAGGTGTCATTACTGCACTACTTTACTATATATATAGAACATTGGGTGTCATTACTGCACTAATTTACTATATAGAACATTAGGTGTCACTACTGCACTACTTTATATATAGAACATTAAAATTGGGTGTCATTACTGCACTACTTTACTATATAGAACAATGGGTGTCATTACTGCACTACTTTACTATATAGAACATTGGGTGTCATTACTGCACTACTTTACTATATAGAACATTAGGTGTCATTACTGCACTACTTTACTATATATATAGAACATTGGGTGTCATTACTGCACTACTATATAGAACATTTGTCATTACTATAATTTACTATATATAACATTGGTGTCATTACTGCACTACTTTACTATATATATATAGAACATTGGGTGTCACTACTGCACTGAACACTTACTGCACTTTTACTATATATAGAACATTGGGTGTCATTACTGCACTACTTTACTATATAGAACATTGGGTGTCACTACTGCACTACTTTACTATATATATAGAACATTGGGTGTCACTACTGCACTACTTTACTATATATATAGAACATTGGGTGTCATTACTGCACTACTTTACTATATATATAGAACATTGGGTGTCACTACTGCACTACTTTACTATATATATAGAACATTAGGTGTCACTACTGCACTACTTTACTATATATATATTACTGCACTACTTTACTATATATATAGAACATTGGGTGTCATTACTGCACTACTTTACTATATATATAGAACATTGGGTGTCATTACTGCACTACTTTACTATATATTACATTAGGTGTCATTACTGCGCTACTTTACTATATAGAACATTGGGTGTCACTACTGCACTACTTTACTATATATATAGAACATTGGGTGTCATTACTGCACTACTTTACTGTATATATAGAACATTAGGTGTCATTACTGCACTACTTTACTATATAGAACATTGGGTGTCATTACTGCACTACTTTACTATATAGAACATTGGGTGTCATTACTGCACTACTTTACTATATATATAGAACATTGGGTGTCATTACTGCACTACTTTACTATATAGAACATTGGGTGTCACTACTGCACTACTTTACTATATATATAGAACATTGGGTGTCATTACTGCACTACTTTACTATATATATAGAACATTGGGTGTCATTACTGCACTACTTTACTATATAGAACATTGGGTGTCATTACTGCACTACTTTACTATATAGAACATTGGGTGTCACTACTGCACTTTACTTTACTATATAGAACATTGGGTGTCATTACTGCACTACTTTACTATATAGAACATTGGGTGTCACTACTGCACTACTTTACTATATAGAACATTGGGTGTCATTACTGCACTACTTTACTATATAGAACATTGGGTGTCATTACATTGCACTACTGCACTACTTTACTGAGAACATTGGGTATAGAACATTATAGAACATTGGGTGTCACTACTGCACTGCACTATAGAACATTTGTCATTACTGCATATAGAACATTGGGTGTCATTACTGCACTACTTTACTATATAGAACATTGGGTGTCACTACTGCAGTACTTTACTATAGAACATTGGGTATCATTACTGCACTACTTTACTATATAGAACATTGGGTGTCATTACTGCACTACTTTACTATATATACATATATATATATATAGAACATTAGGTGTCACTACTGCACTACTTTACTATATATATAGAACATTGGGTGTCACTACTGCACTACTTTACTATATAGAACATTGGGTGTCACTACTGCACTACTTTACTATATAGAATATTGGGTGTCAATACTGCACTACTTTACTATATAGAACATTGGGTGTCACTACTGCACTACTTTACTATATAGAACATTGGGTGTCATTACTGCACTACGTTACTGTATATATAGAACATCAGGTGTCATTACTGCACTACTTTACTATATATATAGAACATTGGGTGTCACTACTGCACTACTTTACTATATAGAACATTGGGTGTCACTACTGCACTACTTTACTATATATATATAGAACAGTGGGTGTCATTACTGCACTACTTTACTATATAGAACATCAGGTGTCATTACTGCACTACTTTACTATATAGAACATTGGATGTCACTACTGCACTACTTTACTATATATATAGAACATTGGGTGTCACTACTACACTACTTTACTATATAGAACATTGGGTGTCATTACTGCACTACTTTACTATATATATAGAACATTAGGTGTCACTACTGCACTACTTTACTATATATATATAGAACATTGGGTGTCAGTACTGCACTACTTTACTATATATATAGAACATTAGGTGTCACTACTGCACTACTTTACTATATATATATATAGAACATTGGGTGTCATTACTGCACTACTTTACTATATAGAACATTGGGTGTAATTACTACACTACTTTACTATATAGAACATTGGGTGTCATTACTGCACTACTTTACTATATATATATATAGAACATTGGGTGTCATTACTGCACTACTTTACTATATATATATAGAACATTAGGTGTCACTACTGCACTACTTTACATATATATATATATATATATATATATATATATAACATTGGGTGTCATTACTGCACTACTTTACTATATAGAACATTAGGTGTCACTACTGCACTACTTTACTATATATATATATATATAACATTGGGTGTCATTACTGCACTACTTTACTATATAGAACAATGGGTGTCATTACTGCACTACTTTACTATATAGAACATTGGGTGTCATTACTGCACTACTTTACTATATAGAACATTAGGTGTCATTACTGCACTACTTTACTATATATATAGAACATTGGGTGTCATTACTGCACTACTTTACTATATAGAACATTAGGTGTCACTACTGCACTACTATATATATATATATATATATATATATATATATATATATATATATATAACATTGGGTGTCATTACTGCACTACTTTACTATATAGAACAATGGGTGTCATTACTGCACTACTTTACTATATAGAACATTGGGTGTCATTACTGCACTACTTTACTATATAGAACATTAGGTGTCATTACTGCACTACTTTACTATATATATAGAACATTGGGTGTCATTACTGCACTACTTTACTATATAGAACATTGGGTGTCATTACTGCACTAATTTACTATATATAACATAAGGTGTCATTACTGCACTACTTTACGATATATATATATAGAACATTGGGTGTCACTACTGCACTACTTTACTATATAGAACATTGGGTGTCATTACTGCACTACTTTACTATATATATAGAACATTGGGTGTCATTACTGCACTACTTTACTATATAGAACATTGGGTGTCACTACTGCACTACTTTACTATATATATAGAACATTGGGTGTCACTACTGCACTACTTTACTATATATATAGAACATTGGGTGTCATTACTGCACTCCTTTACTATATATATAGAACATTGTGTGTCACTACTGCACTACTTTACTATATATATAGAACATTAGGTGTCACTACTGCACTACTTTACTATATATATAGAACATTGGGTGTCATTACTGCACTACTTTACTATATATATAGAACATTGGGTGTCATTACTGCACTACTTTACTATATATATAGAACATTGGGTGTCATTACTGCACTACTTTACTATATATTACATTAGGTGTCATTACTGAACATTAGGTGTCACTACTGCACTACTTTACTATATATATAGAACATTGGGTGTCATTACTGCACTACTTTACTGTATATATAGAACATTAGGTGTCATTACTGCACTACTTTACTATATAGAACATTGGGTGTCATTACTGCACTACTTTACTATATAGAACATTGGGTGTCATTACTGCACTACTTTACTATATATATAGAACATTGGGTGTCATTACTGCACTACTTTACTATATAGAACATTGGGTGTCACTACTGCATTACTTTACTATATATATAGAACATTGGGTGTCATTACTGCACTACTTACTATATATATAGAACATTAGGTGTCACTACTGCACTCCTTTACTATATAGAACATTGGGTGTCATTACTGCACTACTTTACTATATATATAGAACATTGGGTGTCATTACTGAACTACTTACTATATATATAGAACATTGGGTGTCATTACTGCACTACTTTACTATATATATATAGAACATTGGGTGTCATTACTGCACTACTTTACTATATATATAGAACATTAGGTGTCACTACTGCACTCCTTTACTATATAGAACATTGGGTGTCATTACTGCACTACTTTACTATATAGAACATTGGTTGTCATTACTGCACTCATTTACTATATATATAGAACATTGGGTGTCATTACTGCACTACTTTACTATATATATATAGAACATTAGGTGTCATTACTGCACTACTTTACTATATATATAGAACATTAGGTGTCATTACCGCACTACTTTACTATATAGAACATTGGGTGTCACTACAGCACTCCTTTACTATATATATATATATATAGAACATTAGGTGTCACTACTGCACTACTTTACTATATATATAGAACACTGGGTGTCATTACTGCACTACTTTACTATATATATATATATAGAACATTGGGTGTCACTTCTGCACTACTTTACTATATAGAACATTGGGTGTCATTACTGCACTACTTTACTATATATATAGAACATTGGGGTTCATTACTGCACTACTTTACTATATAGAACATCAGGTGTCATTACTGCACTCCTTTACTATATAGAACATTGGGTGTCACTACTGCACTACTTTACTATATATATAGAACATTGAGTGTCACTACTGCACTCCTTTACTATATATATATATAGAACATTAGGTGTCACTACTGCACTCCTTTACTATATAGAACATTGGGTGTCACTACTGCACTACTTTACTATATATATAGAACATTGAGTGTCACTACTGCACTCCTTTACTATATATATATAGAACATTAGGTGTCATTACTGCACTACTTTACTATATATATAGAACACTGGGTGTCATTACTGCACTACTTTACTATATATATAGAACATTGGGTGTCATTACTGCACTCCTTTACTATATAGAACATTGGGTGACACTACTGCACTACTTTACTATATATATAGAACATTGGGTGTCATTACTGCACTACTTAACTATATATGTAGAACACTGGGTGTCGCTACTGCACTACTTTACTATATATATAGAACATGGGTTCTGCTACTATATATATAGAACAACTGCCTTGGTGTCATTACTGCACTACTTTACTATATATATAGAACATTGGGTGTCATTACTGCACTCCTTTACTATATAGAACATTGGGTGTCACTACTGCACTACTTTACTATATATATAGAACATTGAGTGTCACTACTGCACTCCTTTACTATATATATAGAACATTAGGTGTCATTACTGCACTACTTTACTATATATATAGAACATTGGGTGTCATTACTGCACTACTTTACTATATATATATATATATATATATAATATATATATATATATATATATATATATATATATATATATATATATATATATAAACTGAACATTGGGTGTCACTTCTGCACTACTTTACTATATAGAACATTGGGTGTCATTACTGCACTACTTTACTATATATATAGAACATTGGGTGTCATTACTGCACTACTTTACTATATAGAACATTGGGTGTCATTACTGCACTACTTTACTATATAGAACATTGGGTGTCACTACTGCAACAAAGGCGTGGTCTATGAGTGGTGTGAGCTAGGAAAGCGCAACTTGTTATTTACAAAATGGAGGAATGAGAATAGCTTTGTCTGCTTTAGAGTTCCAATACTTTATATGGATGCAGTTTTCTGTTTTGTATTTTTCTCGGCCTATCTCTCTCTCTCTCTCTCCCCCTCTCTCTCTCTCCCTCTCTCTCTCTTTATTTCCTCTGTCTCGCTCTATTTCTCCTTTCTCCCTTTCGATCGTTCTAGTATTACCTACAGCATGTTTCTGGTCCACACACCCTGTTTCAGCTGAGGATTGTTATGCTATGCAGTCATCTGCCACCCAGATTGAAAACTGTTTTTTTTTTCTTCCAAGAGGAGTCGAATCAACGGAGCTCAGCAGGAGATTTCCTCTTTCCTCTCAGCCATTCAATGTTAGGGGTTGGGCTGTGAACACGCATGCATGCAAGCGCGCACACACACACACACGCACACGCACACGCACACACACGCACGCGCACGTCCACGCACACGCACACGCACTCACACGCACACACGCGCACGCACACGCACACACACATACGCACGCACGCACGCACACACACACACACACACACACACACACACACACACACACACACACACACACACACACACACACACACACACACACACACACACACACACACACACACACACACACACACACAAACATTCTCTTTCTCTGTCTCTCTCGTTCACGCTCTCATTCTTTGCAGAAATGGGAAAAGACAAATGGACACAGAAGCCCATGTTCTGTCACTTCTACCTCTCCTTGAGTCTGGTGAAACTGCCTTGAGTCTGATAGAACTGCCTTGAGTCTGAGAAAACTGCCTTGAGTCTGATAAAACTGCCTTGAGTCTGATAAAACTGCCTTGTCTGATAAAACTGCCTTGAGTCTGATAAAACTGCCTTGTCTGATAAAACTGCCTTGTCTGATAAAACTGCCTTGAGTCTGATAAAACTGCCTTGTCTGATAAAACTGCCTTGAGTCTGATAAAACTGCCTTGAGTCTGGTAAAACTGCCTTGAGTCTGATAAAACTGCCTTGAGTCTGATAAAACTGCCTTGAGTCTGATAAAACTGCCTTGAGTCTGATAAAACTGCCTTGTCTGATAAAACTGCCTTGTCTGATAAAACTGCCTTGAGTCTGATAAAACTGCCTTGAGTCTGATAAAACTGCCTTGTCTGATAAAACTGCCTTGTCTGATAAAACTGCCTTGAGTCTGATAAAACTGCCTTGAGTCTGGTGAAACTGCCTTGTCTGATAAAACTGCCTTGAGTCTGATAAAACTGCCTTGTCTGATAAAACTGCCTTGAGTCTGATAAAACTGCCTTGTCTGATAAAACTGCCTTGAGTCTGATAAAACTGCCTTGAGTCTGATAAAACGGCCTTGAGTCTGATAAAACTGCCTTGAGTCTGGTAAAACTGCCTTGTCTGATAAAACTGCCTTGAGTCTGATAAAACTGCCTTGTCTGATAAAACTGCCTTGAGTCTGGTAAAACTGCCTTGTCTGGTAAAACTGCCTTGAGTCTGATAAAACTGCCTTGAGTCTGGTAAAACTGCCTTGAGTCTGATAAAACTGCCTTGTCTGAGAAAACAGCCTTGAGTCTGATAAAACTGCCTTGAGTCTGTGAAAACTGCCTTGAGTCTGATAAAACTGCCTTGTCTGATAAAACTGCCTTGAGTCTGATAAAACTGCCTTGAGTCTGATGAAACTGCCTTGTCTGATAAAACTGCCTTGAGTCTGATAAAACTGCCTTGTCTGATAAAACTGCCTTGAGTCTGATAAAACTGCCTTGTCTGATAAAACTGCCTTGTCTGATAGAACTGCTTTGAGGCTGATAAAACTGCCTTGTCTGATAAAACTGCCTTGAGTCTGATAAAACTGCCTTGAGTCTGATAAAACTGCCTTGAGTCTGATAAAACTGCCTTGAGTCTGATAAAACTGCCTTGAGTCTGATAAAACTGCCTTGTCTGATAAAACTGCCTTGTCTGATAAAACTGCCTTGTCTGATAGAACTGCTTTGAGGCTGATAAAACTGCCTTGTCTGATAAAACTGCCTTGAGTCTGATAAAACTGCCTTGAGTCTGATAAAACTTCCTTGTCTGATAGAACTGCTTTGAGGCTGATAAAACTGCCTTGTCTGATAAAACTGCCTTGAGTCTGAATAAACTGCTACGGCAGAGTGGGGGAGGAGCTCAACATTCAACGTGTACAACTTCATAACATGGGCTTGTGTGGTCACACCATTTTCTCAAGGAGTTTTGATTACTCACACATTTTCAATTATTCATTATTCTCACATTCTAGTCGAAAATAGGACAACCCAACTACATTCACCCATTTAAAGATAAAACTACATTCACCCATTTAAAGATAAAACTACATTCACCCATTTAAAGATAAAACTACATCCAGCCAAATGTCCCATATCTCAGTACCTTGGCCTTGCTTCCTGCTAATAAGGCCTGTAACAGCAAGTAAAGGAGATATGTAGTCGATAGTGTCGTTCTAAATCAACACAGATTTAAAACACTGAAAGAGAGGGGATGCAGGTAAGGAAACATCATCTTTGTCAGAGGGATGCATAGTGTGGAAGAGGGATGAGTAGTGGGGGAAGAGGGATGAGTAGTGGGGGAAGAGGGATGAGTAGTGGGGGAAACAGGATGTGTAGTGGGTGAAGAGGGATGAGTAGTGGGGGAAACAGGATGTGTAGTAGGGGAAGAGGGATGAGTTGTGGGGAAAGAGGGATGAGTAGTGGGGGAAACAGGATGAGTAGTGGGGGAAGAGGGATGAGTTGTGGGGGAAGAGGGATGAGTAGTGGGGGAAACAGGATGTGTAGTGGGGGAAGAGGGATGAGTAGTGGGGGAAGAGGGATGAGTAGTGGGGAAACAGGATGAGTAGTGGGGGAAGAGGGATGAGTAGTGGGGGAAACATGATGGGTGGGGGAAGAGGGATGAGTTGTGGGGAAGAGGGATGAGTAGTGGGGGAAGAGGGATGAGTAGTGGGGGAAGAGGGATGAGTAGTGGGGGAAACAGGATGTGTAGTGGGGGAAGAGCGATGAGTAGTGGGGGAAACAGGATGTGTAGTGGGTGAAGAGGGATGAGTAGTGGGGGAAACAGGATGTGTAGTGGGGGAAGAGGGATGAGCTGTGGGGAAAGAGGGATGAGTAGTGGGGGAAACAGGATGAGTAGTGGGGGAAGAGGGATGAGTTGTGGGGGAAGAGGGATGAGTAGTGGGGGAAACAGGATGTGTAGTGGGGGAAGAGGGATGAGTAGTGGGGGAAGAGGGATGAGTAGTGGGGGAAACAGGATGAGTAGTGGGGGAAGAGGGATGAGTAGTGGGGGAAACAGGATGAGTAGTGGGGGAAGAGGGATGAGTTGTGGGGAAGAGGGATGAGTAGTGGGGGAAGAAGGATGAGTAGTGGGGGAAGAGGGATGAGTAGTGGGGGAAACAGGATGTGTAGTGGGGGAAGAGCGATGAGTAGTGGGGGAAACAGGATGTGTAGTGGGGGAAGAGTGATGAGTAGTGGGGGAAGAGGGATGAGTAGTGGGGGAAGAGGGATGAGTAGTGGGGGAAGAGCGATGAGTAGTGGGGGAAACAGGATGTGTAGTGGGGGAAGAGCGATGAGTAGTGGGGGAAGAGGGATGAGTTGTGGGGAAAGAGGGATGAGTAGTGGGGGAAACAGGATGTGTAGTGGGGGAAGAGGGATGAGTAGTGGGGGAAGAGGGATGAGTAGTGGGGGAAACAGGATGAGTAGTGGGGGAAGAGGGATGAGTAGTGGGGGAAACAGGATGAGTAGTGGGGGAAGAGGGATGAGTTGTGGGGAAGAGGGATGAGTAGTGGGGGAAACAGGATGTGTAGTGGGGGAAGAGCGATGAGTAGTGGGGGAAACAGGATGTGTAGTGGGGGAAGAGCGATGAGTAGTGGGGGAAGAGGGATGAGTAGTGGGGGAAGAGGGATGAGTAGTGGGGGAAACAGGATGTGTAGTGGGGGAAGAGCGATGAGTAGTGGGGGAAGAGGGATGAGTTGTGGGGAAAGAGGGATGAGTAGTGGGGGAAACAGGATGAGTAGTGGGGGAAGAGGGATGAGTTGTGGGGGAAACAGGATGTGTAGTGGGGGAAGAGCGATGAGTAGTGGGGGAAACAGGATGTGTAGTGGGGGAAGAGCGATGAGTAGTGGGGGAAGAGGGATGAGTAGTGGGGACAGAGGAATGAGTAGTGGGGGAAACAGGATGAGTAGTGGGGGAAGAGGGATGAGTAGTGGGGGTGAGTAAAACAGGATGTGTAGTGGGGGAAGAGGGATGAGTAGTGGGGGAAACAGGATGTGTAGTGGGGGAAGAGGGATGAGTAGTGGGGGAAGAGGGATGAGTAGTGGGGGAAACAGGATGAGTAGTGGGGGAAACAGGATGTGTAGTGGGGGAAGAGGGATGAGTAGTGGGGGAAACAGGATGTGTAGTGGGGGAAGAGGGATGAGTAGTGGGGGAAGAGGGATGAGTAGTGGGGGAAACAGGATGAGTAGTGCGGGAAGAGGGATGAGTAGTGGGGGAAGAGGGATGAGTAGTGGGGGAAACAGGATGAGTAGTGCGGGAAGAGGGATGAGTAGTGGGGGAAGAGGGATGAGTAGTGGGGGAAACAGGATGAGTAGTGGGGGAAGAGGGATGAGTAGTGGGGGAAACAGGATGAGAAGTGGGGGAAGAGGGATGAGTTGTGGGGAAGAGGGATGAGTAGTGGGGGAAACAGGATGAGTAGTGGGGAAACAGGGATGAGTAGTGGGGGAAGAGGGATGAGTAGTGGGGGAAACAGGATGAGTAGTGGGGGAAGAGGGATGAGTTGTGGGGAAGAGGGATGAGTAGTGGGGGAAACAGGATGTGTAGTGGGGGAAGAGCGATGAGTAGTGGGGGAAGAGGGATGAGTAGTGGGGGAAACAGGATGAGTTGTGGGGGAAGAGGGATGAGTTGTGGGGAAGAGGATGAGTAGTGGGGGAAGAGGGATGAGTTGTGGGGGAAACAGGATGTGTAGTGGGGGAAGAGGGATGAGTTGTGGGGAAGAGGGATGAGTAGTGGGGGAAACAGGATGTGTAGTGGGGGAAGAGCGATGAGTAGTGGGGGAAGAGGGATGAGTAGTGGGGGAAACAGGATGAGAAGTGGGGGAAGAGGGATGAGTTGTGGGGAAGAGGGATGAGTAGTGGGGGAAGAGGGATGAGTAGTGGGGGAAACAGGATGAGAAGTGGGGGAAGAGGGATGAGTTGTGGGGAAGAGGGATGAGTAGTGGGGGAAGAGGGATGAGTAGTGGGGGAAACAGGATGTGTAGTGGGGGAAGAGGGATGAGTAGTGGGGGAAGAGGGATGAGTAGTGGGGGAAGAGGGATGAGTTGTGGGGAAGAGGGATGAGTAGTGGGGGAAGAGGGATGAGTAGTGGGGGAAACAGGATGAGTAGTGGGGGAAGAGGGATGAGTTGTGGGGGAAGAGGGATGAGTAGTGGGGGAAGAGGCAGTGGGGTGTAGTGAATGGTGTGACTACAGCACAGTCACACATCCATCTTTTTCCCCTCCATGTTGTTGTTGTTGTCTCTGCCGTCTTCTCATTAACAAGGCATCATACTTAGGCTGTACATATTTTTCTCCTTCTGCAATCCAACAGATCAATATGACGGGAGCTGAAAGGAAGAGCAGAGGTATACAGTTTTATAATATTTCATGAAATATGACGTGTATGATCGAACAAAGATACTAATCTATAGGAAGTCATGGGGCAGAACTATTAAACTGTACTCTGACGGGGGCCTGATGTAAAAAAAAAGGTTAATTGTAGGGGGAACAGACATTACTCTTCGGAATAACTTTTTAATAAAGCAATGCACAACCACCAATTGAGCACTTTTTCTTAAAAATGAAATATTGCTAAAAGTAATTAGGAAAGAATTGTTGGGAGCTCAATCAACAAGATGGGAGGTGCAAACCAAAAAATTGGATCATCATTGAAGCGCAACACTCGCTCACCATTATTTTGTTTTATTTAAACGACTATTAAAAACTTCTTAAGGTACTAGGTCATTTTGAAATCATCTGAAAACTAAGCATCTGAATAAATAACAAAGCCACAGGGCCTTGTGAAAGTGTTCACCCACCTTTGGCATGTTGCCTTACAACCTGGAATTAAAATATATTTTTTGGAGGGGGTTTTATCATGTGATTTACACAACATGCCTACCACTTTGAAGATGCAGAATATTTTTTTTATTGTGAAACAAGAAATAAGACAACAACAAAAAGAAAAAGAAAAGGTGAGCGTCATAACTATTCACCCCCCCCCCCCAAGTCAATACTTTGTAGAGACACCTTTTGCAGAAATTACAGCTGCACGTCTCTTTTAAAGCCAACTTAGTGTATGTAAACTCCTGACCCACTGGAATTGTGATATAGTGAATTATAAGTTAAATAATCTGTCTGTAAACAATTGTTGGAAAAATGACTTGTGTCATGCACAAAGTAGGTGTCCTAACCGACTTGCCAAAACTATAGTTTGGAAACAAGACATTTGTGGAGTGTTTGAAAAACGAGTTTTAATGACTCCAATCTAATTGTATGTAAACTTCTGACTTCAACTGTATTTACTGAGATCATGTGACAGATCACGTGACACTTAGATCTGAACACAGGTGGACTTTGTTTCATCAATTATGCGACTTCTGAAGGTAATTGGTTGCACCAGATATTATTTAGGGGCTTCATAGCAAAGGGGGTGTAATACATATACACGCACCACTTTTCCTTTTATTATTTTTAATAAATATATTTTTTTTCATTTCACTTCACCAATTTGGACTATTTTGTGTCCATTACATGAAACCCAAATAAAAATCCATTTAAATGACAGGTTGTAACATAACAAAATAGGAAAAATGCCAAGGGGGGTGAAAACCTTTTCAAGGCACTGTATGTCAAATCAGGTATTGCCAAATTCCAGTTTGAAGGAAGAAGGCTTTCAATTCATTTCCCTCAGTCATTGGGTGTTTGGGTGTTTGTCAGATTCCCTTTTAATGAGCCCTTTGTAGCTTAAACCGTTCAAACGCTAGAGACAAGCGCTAGAGACAAATTCGTATGAAGAAAACATAATCAACATGCCACATAGGCGCTGGAAACTGCTGAACCCCACTAGAAACCACTCTGTAGACAACCACTGTAGTGATAGAAACCACACTGTAGACAACCACCGTAGTCATAGAAACCACTCTATAGACAACCACCATAGTGATAGAAACCACTCTGTAGACAACCACCGTAGTGCTAGAAACCACTCTGTAGACAACCACCATAGTGCTAGAAACCACTCTGTAGACAACCACCGTAGTGATAGAAACCACACTGTAGACAACCACCATAGTGCTAGAAACCACTCTGTAGACAACCACCGTAGTGATAGAAACCACTCTGTAGACAACCACCGTAGTGCTAGAAACCACTCTGTAGACAACCACCATAGTTCTAGAAACCACTCTGTAGACAGCCACCGTAGTGATAGAAACCACACTGTAGACAACCACCATAGTGATAGAAACCACTCTGTAGACAACCACCATAGTGATAGAAACCACTCTGTAGACAACCACCGTAGTGATAGAAACCACACTGTAGACAACCACCATAGTGATAGAAACCACTCTGTAGACAACCACCGTAGTGATAGAAACCACACTGTAGACAACCACCATAGTGCTAGAAACCACTCTGTAGACAACCACTGTAGTGATAGAAACCACACTGTAGACAACCACCGTAGTGATAGAAACCACTCTGTAGACAACCACCGTAGTGATAGAAACCACTCTGTAGACAACCACCGTAGTGATAGAAACCACTCTGTAGACAACCACCATAGTGATAGAAACCACTCTGTAGACAACCACCGTAGTGCTAGAAACCACTCTGTAGACAACCACCATAGTGATAGAAACCACTCTGTAGACAACCACCATAGTGCTAGAAACCACTCTGTAGACAACCACCATAGTGATAGAAACCACTCTGTAGACAACCACCATAGTGATAGAAACCACTCTGTAGACAACCACCATAGTGATAGAAACCACTCTGTAGACAACCACCATAGTGATAGAAACCACTCTGTAGACAACCACCGTAGTGATAGAAACCACACTGTAGACAACCACCGTAGTGATAGAAACCACTCTGTAGACAACCACCGTAGTGATAGAAACCACACTGTAGACAACCACCGTAGTGATAGAAACCACTCTATAGACAACCACCGTAGTGCTAGAAACCACTCTGTAGACAACCACCGTAGTGATAGAAACCACTCTGTAGACAACCACCGTAGTGATAGAAACCACTCTGTAGACAACCACCGTAGTGATAGAAACCACTCTGTAGACAACCACCATAGTGATAGAAACCACTCTGTAGACAACCACCATAGTGATAGAAACCACTCTGTAGACAACCACCGTAGTCATAGAAACCACTCTGTAGACAACCACCGTAGTGATAGAAACCACACTGTAGACAACCACCGTAGTGATAGAAACCACTCTGTAGACAACCACCGTAGTGATAGAAACCACTCTGTAGACAACCACCATAGTGATAGAAACCACTCTGTAGACAACCACCGTAGTCATAGAAACCACTCTGTAGACAACCACCATAGTGATAGAAACCACTCTGTAGACAACCACCATAGTGATAGAAACCACTCTGTAGACAACCACCGTAGTGATAGAAACCACTCTGTAGACAACCACCGTAGTGATAGAAACCACACTGTAGACAACCACCATAGTGATAGAAACCACACTGTAGACAACCACCATAGTGATAGAAACCACACTGTAGACAACCACCATAGTGATAGAAACCACACTGTAGACAACCACCATAGTGATAGAAACCACTCTGTAGACAACCACCGTAGTGATAGAAACCACTCTGTAGACAACCACCGTAGTGATAGAAACCACACTGTAGACAACCACCGTAGTGATAGAAACCACTCTGTAGACAACCACCGTAGTGATAGAAACCACACTGTAGACAACCACCGTAGTGATAGAAACCACTCTGTAGACAACCACCATAGTGATAGAAACCACTCTGTAGACAACCACCATAGTGATAGAAACCACTCTGTAGACAACCACCATAGTGATAGAAACCACTCTGTAGACAACCACCATAGTGATAGAAACCACTCTGTAGACAACCACCGTAGTGATAGAAACCACTCTGTAGACAACCACCGTAGTGATAGAAACCACACTGTAGACAACCACCGTAGTGATAGAAACCACTCTGTAGACAACCACCGTAGTGATAGAAACCACACTGTAGACAACCACCATAGTGATAGAAACCACTCTGTAGACAACCACCATAGTGATAGAAACCACTCTGTAGACAACCACCATAGTGCTAGAAACCACTCTGTAGACAACCACCGTAGTGATAGAAACCACTCTGTAGACAACCACCATAGTGATAGAAACCACTCTGTAGACAACCACCATAGTGATAGAAACCACTCTGTAGACAACCACCATAGTGATAGAAACCACTCTGTAGACAACCACCGTAGTGATAGAAACCACTCTGTAGACAACCACCGTAGTGATAGAAACCACTCTGTAGACAACCACCGTAGTGATAGAAACCACTCTGTAGACAACCACCATAGCCGCCAGTTAAATAGCTCTGTAATAGGCTTCTTCTGAGAGGAAAAAGAAGGGAGCATCCACAGTAATTACTGTCAGGGAGGGTGGGGTATGTTGAGACATTACTGTAGGGGAGAGTGGGGTATGTTGAGACATTACTGTCAGGGAGGTGGGGTATGTTGAGACATTACTGTCAGGGAGGTGGGGTATGTTGAGACATTACTGTCAGGGAGGGTGGGGTATGTTGAGACATTACTGTCAGGGAGGTGGGGTATGTTGAGACATTACTGTAAGGGAGGGTGGGGTATGTTGAGACATTACTGCAGGGGAGAGTGGGGTATGTTGAGACATTACTGTCAGGGAGGTGGGGTATGTTGAGACATTACTGTCAGGGAGGGTGGGGTATGTTGAGACATTACTGTCAGGGAGGGTGGGGTATGTTGAGACATTACTGTCAGGGAGGGTGGGGTATGTTGAGACATTACTGTCAGGGAGGGTGGGGTATGTTGAGACATTACTGTCAGGGAGGTGGGGTATGTTGAGACATTACTGTCAGGGAGGTGGGGTATGTTGAGACATTACTGTCAGGGAGGGTGGGGTATGTTGAGACATTACTGTAAGGGAGGGTGGGGTATGTTGAGACATTACTGTCGGGGAGGGTGGGGTATGTTGAGACATTACTGTTGGGGAGGGTGGGGTATGTTGAGACATTACTGTCGGGGAGAGTGGGGTATGTTGAGACATTACTGTAAGGGAGGGTGGGGTATATTGAGACATTACTGTAAGGGAGGGTGGGGCATGTTGAGACATTACTGTAAGGGAGGGTGGGGTATGTTGAGACATTACTGTCGGGGAGGGTGGGGTATGTTGAGACATTACTGTAAGGGAGGGTGGGGCATGTTGAGACATTACTGTAAGGGAGGGTGGGGTATGTTGAGACATTACTGTAAGGGAGGGTGGGGTATGTTGAGACATTACTGTCGGGGAGGGTGGGGTATGTTGAGACATTACTGTTGGGGAGGGTGGGGTATGTTGAGACATTACTGTCGGGGAGGGTGGGGCATGTTGAGACATTACTGTAGAGTGGGGTATGTTGAGACATTACTGTCGGGGAGGGTGGGGTATGTTGAGACATTACTGTAGGGGAGGGTGGGGTATGTTGAGACATTACTGTCGGGGAGGGTGGGGTATGTTGAGACATTACTGTAAGGGAGGGTGGGGTATGTTGAGACATTACTGTCGGGGAGGGTGGGGTATGTTGAGACTTTACTGTAAGGGAGGGTGGGGTATGTTGAGACATTACTGTAGGAGAGGGTGGGGTATGTTGCACCTTTTTTTCATTCAGCATCAAGGGAAATATTGCCCTCTAAATAATCTAATAGTTCCTGTTAACGTAACAGATTTTAAAACATAGCCTGTCCCTCCCCAATAAAGTATAAGCACCAAACTCACCCCGTGTAAGGATAGGGACATGGTAAGTTGAGACGCCTTGGGGTAAATAGGTGAGTGTGACCTATGACAGTGTGTGATGGTGCTGGTAGGTCAAAGTTTAATTCATGGAGTGGTATATTGTGTCTCCATTTAGATATACAGTGCTTTCGGGAAGGTAACATTTTGTTAAAAAGTTACAAAAACATTTTTTAAACGTATGAAATGAATTTACACAGAATACCCATAATGACAAAGTAAAAACGGGTTTTAGATTTTTTGTGTGAATTGAAAACACATTTACATAACTATTCAGACCCTTTACTCAGTACTTTGTTGAAACACCTTTGGCAGTGATTACAGCCTTGAGTCTTCTTGGGTATGATGCTACAATCTTGGCACACCTGTATTTGGGGAGTTTCTCCCATTCTTCTCTGCATATCCTCTCAAACTCTGTCAGGTTGGATGGGGAGCGTAGAAGTACAGCTATTTCCAGGTCTCTTTCAGGGGTCTGACTGGGCCACTCAAGGACTTTCAGAGACGTGTCCCGAAGCCACTCCTGCTTTGTATTGGCTGTGTGCTTAGGGTCATTGTCCTGTTGGAAGGTGAACCTTCACCCAGTCTGAGGTCCTGAGTGCTCTGGAGCAGGTTTATCATCAAGGATCGCTCTGTACTTTGCTCCTTTCATCTTTCCCTCGATCCTCACTAGTCTCCCAGTCCCTGCCGCTGAAAAACATCCCCACAGCATGATACTGCCATAACATTCACTGTAGGGATGGTGCCAGGTTTCCTCTTAACGTGAGGCTTGCCATCCAGCTCAAAGAGTTCAATCTTGGTTTCATCAGACCAGAGAATCTTGTTTCTCATGGTCAGAGAATCGTATAGGTGCCTTTTGGCAAACTCCAAGTGGGCTGTTATGTGCATTTTACTGAGGAGTGGCTTCCGTCTGTCTACTCTGCCATAAAAGCCTGATTGGTGGAGTGGTGCAGAGATGGTTGTCCTTCTGGAAGGTTCTCCCATCTCCACAGAGGAACTCTGGAGCTCTGTGAGAGTGACCATCAGGTTCTTGGTCACCTCCCTGACCAAGGCCCTTCTTCCCCGATTGCTCAGTTTGGCCTGGCGGCCAGCTCTAGGAAGAGTCTTGGTGGTTCCAAAATTCTTCCATTTAAGAATGATGAATACCGCTGTGTTCTTGGGGACCTTCAATGCTGCGGAAATTGTTTGGTACCCTTCCCCAGATCTGTGCCTCGACACAATCCTGTCTGAGCACTACGGACAATTCCTTCGACCTAATAGATTGGTTTTTACTCTGAAATGCACTGTCAATTGTGGGACCTTATATAGACAGCTGTGTGCCTTTCCAAATCATGTCCAGTCACTTGAATTTACCACAGGTGGACACCAATCAAGTTGTACAGACATGTCAACGTTGATCAATGGGAACTGGATGTACCTGAGCTCAATTTCAAGTATCATAGCAAAGGGTCTGAATACTTCTGTAAAAAAGGTATTTCTGTTGTTAATATTTAGTACATCTGCTAAAATTTCTAAAAAAACTTTTTTGCTTTGTCATTATGGGGTATTGTGTGTAGATTGAGGAGGAAAAACATTTTTGTAATCCATTTTAGAATAAGGCTGTAACATAACAACATGTGGAAAAGGGGAAGGGGTCTGAATACTTTCCGAATGCAATGTAGATCTCCCTGTTCGATATCATATACACATCTGTTTCCTGATTAGTTGTCTGGGACGGGGATGTTGTTTCAATGTGCTTATTTGTAGGGAAGTTCTCTGCATTTGATTATTGATATGTTTATCAAGCTCAGACGCAGTGTCATCAGAATGAGACCATGTGTTCTTCTGCCACATGTAATACATGTGTATCACTAGCCACTTTAAACGATGCCACTTTGTTTACATACCCTACATTACTCTACATCTCATATGTATATACTGTACTCGATACCATCTACTGCATCTTGCCTATGCCGTTCTGTACCATCACTCATTCATATATCTTTATGTACATATACTTTATCCCTTTACACTTGTGTGTATAAGGTAGTAGTTTTGAAATTGTTAGGTTAGATTACTCGTTGGTTATTACTGCATTGTCGGGAACTAGAAGCAGAAGCATTTTGCTGCACTCGCATTAACATCTGCTAACCATGTGTATGTGACAAATACAATTTGATTTGATTAGATTTTGATTTACTCTGTCATAGCATCTCATCCACACAGGTACACGTTTGTTTTCTTGTTTGTCCTTGTACCTCTTTAGTTTCATTCAGTCAATTTGTTTCATCCATTCAGCTTCTACTTGAATGGACTTCTTCCCTTCTCTCACTTCCTTGGCTGTTTCCTCTAGAACCTCAAGGGAGGCTAGACCCCTCCTGTTTTACGTTTGTATACACAGGGCATGATGTCTGCTCTGTAACAATACAAATGAGTGACACATATGCATGACACATTGCAAAAATACTATGCATATTATGCATAAAACTGTACTTTTTTTTAATCATCATTTGTATGGGGTATGGAAGCCATTTGTAATTGTATTTGTATGTATTACTCTTCCTGGAGTCCAGCAAATCTGGATGTACAAAAAAAGCAGATGTACAATTTCAAAAACATTACAATACATTCACAACACACTGTGTGCCCTCAGGCCCTTTACTCCACTACTACCAAATACAATACAAAGTCCATGTGTACGTGTGTGTGTATAGTGTGTGTATTCATGTGTCTGTGCCTATGTTTGTGTTGCTTCACAGTCCTCGCTGGTCCAGAAGGTGTATTTTTACTATTTTTACCTGTTTTTTTGTAACTGATTCTACTGCATCAGTTACCTGATGTGGAATGGAGTTCCATGTAGTCATGAATCTATGTAGTACTGTACATTTCCCATAGTCTGTTCTGGACTTGGGGATTGTGAAGAGACCTCTTGTGGCATTTCTTGTGGGGTCTGCATGGGTGTCTGAGCTGTGTGGCAGTAGTTTAGACAGACAGCATGGTGCATTCAACATGTCAATACCTCTCATAATTACAAGTAGTGATTAAGTCAGTCTCTCCTCCACTTTGAGCCAGGAGAGATTTACATGCATATTATTAATGGTAGCTCTCTGTGTTCATCCAAAGGCCAGCCGCGCTGCCCTGTTCTGGGCCAATTGCAATTTTCCTAAGTCCCTCTTTGTGGCACCTGACCACACGACTGAACAGTAGTCCAGGTGTGACAAAACTAGGTCCTGTAGGACCTGCCTTGTTGATAGTGTTGTTAAGAAGGCAGAGCAGCGCTTTATTATAGACAGACTTCTCCCCATCTTAGCTACTGTTGTATCAATATGTTTTGACCATGACAGTTTACAATCCAGGCTTAATCCAAACACACACACACACACACACACACACACACACACACACACACACACACACACACACACACACACACACACACACACACACACACACACACACACACACACACACACACACACACACACACACACACACACATTTGAGACCTCTCTTGTAGAGTCAATGGGATCTCTTCTTCTAACCATGGTTGCCAAAATAATGGGCAACTGGGTATTTTTACACATGACCCTAAGCATGATGGGATGTTAATTGCTTAATTAACTCAGGAACCACACCTGGAAGCATCTGCTTTCAATATACTTTGTATTCCTCATTTACTCCTTTTTATTCCTTAAGTATATCCTTTATTTTGGCCAGTATCTACTTTGGTTTAGATACAAGCATCGTGCCATAATAAATTAATTTGACTTGGTGAAAATCATTTTGTTTGGACTTAACTTGCTTACCACTTTTTCCATGTGGTTTCTTCCTTCACAGGCTCCATGAATTGACATCGCCCTAAATAAATGGTCATATGATTAATGTTGTGTATGGTTTCCTAGAAATAAGAGGTGGCTCAACTAAGCCTTTTGCTCAACTTACCCCACTCTCTCCTTCAGTTATGCACCAGGATGACTTTCTCATGGGTTCTGTGTATACATACCACATGTCATTTGAAAAGTACGAGTAGTGCCAGTCTGAAGTTATACATTTCCTTGTATTGTACAGTTCAATGTGTTATTTTGTGTTACATTTGAGTAGTCTTGCACTTATGCACCTTTCCAGAGTAACATTACATATAACGTCCCACTTTTCCCCCCTCATTTACACTCTGGAACTCCCAACTGGGCACAGATGTAAGTTCAACGTTTAGTGTTGATTTACATTTGGTTGAGTTGTCAACAAACAAGAATTCAATGTGAAATCACCAAAAAAACTCACAAACAAATAGATTTAGGTTTAAAACTTTGGATCAAAAAATAAAATGAAATTCGCTTTACCTTGATAACTTCTTTCAAAATCCAATTAGTTTTTCACATTGAATTATTTGGGTAAAATGATGTGGAAACAACATTCATCCAACCAGTTTTGGCCCAGTGGATAGTAAAATGGATTGCTCATATTGATCTGATTCAAACAATTAGGTCAACATCTGCACCAGACCTGGATTCAAATACTATTCAGGGTATTTAAATTACTTTCAAAGACATTTGGAAGTATGTATTTAGATATTTATTATTTGAAATATTAAATATAATATATTAAAAATAATATATATATAATATTGAATATTGTAATGTATTTGGAATTACACTTGGAAAGTATTAAAAAAATACTCAAATACACTGACTAAAATGCACACACATGCATTTAACCTAGGTATTTGAAAATAGTATTGGAAATAAGTATTTGAAAATACTTTCAAATAGTCAGCTATTTATACCATTTTTTTTAAATATTTTAAAACACTTCCAATAGGATTCGGGACCAAAAATATTCAAATACACAGAAAATAAGTATTGAAATAACAAATACTCAAATACACATTTTAACCCAGGTCCCTCTCGCAAACTAAGCGATCTCATAGGACACATTTGTTTTTGGCCAAACATGAAGGAGACTATATACCAAACATGAAGGAGACTATAGACCAAACATGAAGGAGACTATGGACCAAACATGAAGGAGACTATAGACCAAACATGAAGGAGACTATAGACCAAACAAGAAGGAAACTATATACCAAACATGAAGGAGACTATAGACCAACCATTGAATGAGACTATAGACCAAAAATGAAGGAGACTATAGACAAAACATGAAGGAGACTATAGACAAAACATGAAGGAGACTATAGACCGACCATTGAATGAGACTATAGACAAAACATGAAGGAGACTATAGACCAAAAATGGAAGGAGACTATAGACAAAACATGCCAGAGACTATGCGCCGAGTAGGAGTTTGAGTTGTTTCGAATCAATTTCAAACAACAAATGAATGATGGCACTGAGCTGCGTCCTGTCATTAATTACACATCATCTCCCCAATCTGTTCAGCTAATCAGACTTCTCCTCCATCCCTGTGTTCCTCACTGTCGCTGGTACAATCACACTAAATAGGCTGCTATCTGAGACTGCTAATGGAATGGCATGAGAGACTGAGTCTGCGTCCTAAATTGCCCCCTATCCTCTATTTAGTGCACTACTTTCCACCAGGGTTTATAGGGCTCTGGTCAAAAGTAATGCCCTATATAGGGAATAGGGTGCCATTAACGACAAGCAGGTTGATGTGAGGAACACGTAACAGATTTATCACAGGGTCGGATTTGCAAAGGATCAGTTTGTCTTATTACTAATGTGATATATTGTAGTTGTCCTACCTTACATGTTGTACAGTATGTAACAGTATGTATGAATTATGAATGATCACATTCTGAATGTTATAGTGCTCTGTAGTGGTTTTTCTGCGGATGCTACCTAGCCTATGTATGTAGAC
>NC_088212.1:8866973-8896973 GCF_036934945.1 Oncorhynchus masou masou | reverse complement strand
GACGGGAGCAGGTATCATAAGGGACGGGAGCAGGTATCATAAGGGACGGAAGCAGGTATCATAAGGGATGGGAGCAGGTATCATAAGGGACGGGAGCAGGTATCATAAGGGACGGGAGCAGGTATCATAAGGGACAGGAGCAGGTATCATAATGGACGGGAGCAGGTATCATAAGGGACAGGAGCAGGTATCATAAGGGATGGGAGCAGGTATCATAAGGGACGGGAGCAGGTATCATAAGGGACGGGAGCAGGTATCATAAGGGACGGGAGCAGGTATCATAAGGGACGGGAGCAGGTATCATATGGGGCGGGAGCAGGTATCATAGGGGATGGGCGCAGGTATCATAAGGGACGAGAGCAGGTATCATATGGGGCGGGAGCAGGTATCATAAGGGACGGAAGCAGGTATCATATGGGGCGGGAGCAGGTATCATAAGGGATGGGAGCAGGTATCATAAGGGACGGGAGCAGGTATCATAAGGGATGGGAGCAGGTATCATATGGGGCGGGAGCAGGTATCATAAGGGACGAGAGCAGGTATCATAAGGGACGAGAGCAGGTATCATATGGGGCGGGAGCAGGTATCATAAGGGACGGAAGCAGGTATCATATGGGGCAAGAGTATTTCCTGCTGGACCCTTACATTCAGTAGCGGCTGACAGAACAGAACAGATTTTAGAGGCCATTCTTTCATCTCATTCATATGAAGTCTGCTCATTAAATCATTTCAACTCATACGTTGAATGTCGGTTCATTACCTAGATAGGAGTTGATGCTAAAGGTGATGATCTAAGGAGGGAAAGCTCCAGACCCTTTAAATACGATGGATTGATAGATGGTGTATAGAGCTAGTACAGACTCTTGTTGCCTAGTTTACAAGGGAAGTATGCTGTATTCTTCACACTATGACTACTCCAATGTAGCACAGTCAGGGTTTTCCTTCAAGTGCACCCTCAAAACCCGAGAATATTCACTGAGTTAAACCCCTTGTTCAAGCGAACAGATAAATCACCACTTGAAGTACTTCTAAACATACAGGCACATCAATGTATCAATTCCATCCCTGTTTTTGCAAGCGTATGGGCTATTAATATGAAAGGGGTAGTTGCAGCAAGGAAGCCCAGAGTCAGATTAACTTGTGGATAACATTTTAATATCTCTGCGTTCAGTTTCAAGGAAGTTGCCAACTACCGTTAGCACAATTGCTCATTAGCATTAGCGCAATGACTGGAAGTCTATAGGAACAGTAGACTGTCAGTCATTGCGCTAACGCTAGTTAGCATTGGCTCGTGAACTACCTCTAACTTCCTTCATACTGGACACAGAGACATACAAATGGTTCCACCACATCACCTGACTCTGGAGAAGTAGATAAAAGACCTCATTGCCAGAATCCCAAACTATCTGATTTAAACGCGATCGAACCTTGAACCGTTTGAGTTTGACGCCGGAGAGGCGCGTGCTGGGTGCGGGACTGCCAGTAAATCTCTGTGACACTCCCATGCATTCATCAGGAGCCTTTCCATCTCGCCCGGAATGGCCACATAAATCCACCCTTTGTGTAGCAGGAATAACTTAAGACACTTTACAGATATGGCTGTAAAAGATCCACTTCAGAATGTATTAGGTCACACCGCCACCACCGTAGAAAAAAAAAAAAAAAAAAAACGATTACTTGCAGCTGTAAAACTTATCCTGTCGGGCAGATTGTCATACAGACCTCAGTGGATTGGCCACTTATTGATTGCCACTTAAAGAGAGATGAAGTGGATATAGGGGCATTGTGCTGAATGGAGGGACAGAAAGTGTTGGACAGGGAAGAAAAACAGTAGAGGCGGAGGGAGTGATTGTTCTGGACTTTCTGATGTTGAAGGTGCATTCTGTAGTTTCCACTTCGGAACATCCCACTGACTACTGCACACAACCAACTTACCACCCTCTCAGATGACATCAATAAATGAGAAAATACATCATCCTTAGTAATTACTTCGGAAGATGGAAAACAACATGCTTTTGAGACTAATAGAAAGAGTTTGGTCGAAGGGAAAATGTATCGTGATGGGGTAATTTAGTTTATTCAGAAATAAACTATTCCTTAATTCATCTACCAGCTCCACCTACCTTCGCTACAGAGATGGAAAATAAACGGCATATCGGACTATTCATTATCCAAATTCATTTAGAAACATCCCTGGTGGTATAACGCAGGTCGCTGGATTTTACCGGCTCGCCATTCTCTGTATAGAACTGTATAGACCTGAGACTGTAAGTTCATAAATATTGAACAGAACCATAATGCTTTCATTATGCCTTGGTTCCTTAGCGAGGTCCTGTCCTTTTGACTCAGTGAAAAGATGGTCTTCCATTTCCTTCTGCCTGGTCCACCATCAATTCAATTGCTAAGAGATGAGGAGGAGGAGACCAAATCGAGACATGCATACCAAAATAAATAATTGAATAATATATCAATCACATGGCTGGTTCCAGGCCCATCAGCATCAAGATAACAATGATATATCAGCCCTAAATATACCTAAATGTTCCAAAGTCTGGGAATCTGTTTAGTTTTATATTTTGACTAATTTTGAATCACTCCCTTGATTTGACTTGATTATCAACAAATTTAACAACATGTAGCTGCAGCTAATGTATTGTTATTGTCTGTTTAATATTAAAGTAAGATTTGTATTCATTTTCCCTACATTTTAAATGCACCATTGGTTCATCAGAGAGAATCCATGTGAACTTTTTGTTAACTTTGGTCAAGTATACAGAGAATGATATAACTATATCTGGGTATTCACTGTATACAAAAATAAATGCTCTTGCCATGACATAGACTGACCAGGTGAATCCAGGTGAAAGCTGTGATCCCTTATTGATGTCACTCTAGAGTCTACACTGGGGTGGGTGGGCAAGGGCTTCTACTAAGATAACAAAAATAATTATTTTAAGATGGTCATACCATGGATCATTTTGCTATTTGATTGGAATTTTAGGACCCCTTCAGGTTATCCCCCAACATTTTAAATAATGATGAAACATTGAATTTGGCCTTACTAATAGCCCATGGAAAAGCTTTACATTTATTTTTCCTTTATTTAACTAGGCAAGTCAGTTAAGAACAAATTCTTATTTTCAATGACAGTGGGTTAACTGCCTGTTCAGGGGCAGAACAACGAGTTTGTACCTTGTCAGCTCGGGGGTTTGAACTTGCAATGTTCCGGTTACTAGTCCAACGCTCTAACCACTAGGCTACCCTGCCGCCCCATAGGAAACAGATAGTAAACAATATACAGTGAATTCAGAAAGTATTCAGACCCCTTGACTTCTTCCACATTTTGTTGCATTTCAGCCTTATTCTAAAATGGAAAAAATAATAATAATGACTCCTCAATCTATACACAATACCCCATAATGACAAAGCGAAAACAGGTTATTGTACATTTTTGCAAATGTATAAAATTAAAAAAAGAAATAAGTTATTTACATAACTATTCAGACCCTTTTCTATGAGACTCGAAATTGAGCTCAGGTGCATCCTGTTTCCATTGGTAATCCTTTAAATGTTTTACAACCTGATTGGAGTCCACCTGTGCTAAATTCAGTTGATTGGACATGAGTTGGAAAAGCACACAGCTGTCTATATACATACACAGTTGACAGTGTATGTCAGAACAAAGACCAAGCCATGAAGCCATGAGGAATTGCCCGTAGAGCTCCGAGACAGGATTGTGTCGAGGCACAGATCTGGGGAAGGGTACCAAAAATGTTCTGCAGCATTGAAGGTCCCCAAGAACACAGTGGCCTCCATCATTCTTAATAAGGATCGGACTCTTTTTCAATTTTTGCCTAAAATGACACACCCAAATCTAACTGCTCAGGACCTGAAGCAAGGATATGTATATTCTAGATACCATTTGAAAGGAAACACTGAAGTTTGTGGAAATGTGAAATTAATGTAGGAGATTATAACACATTAGATGTGGTAAAAGTCAATACAAAAAAATACAAAAACACACGTTGAACCCAGTTCCTACATTGGAATATAAAACTAGATTTGATCAAACAAAACTATGCTACATTTTATGCCTGGGGCCATCAGGATGTCAAAACAGAGCCAGATTACTGAATGTAAGTACATTATTTACATTCCGAGGTGAATGGATCAAATCAGTTGCCATGATAAAAATGTTTTGTTGCATTCCTCAAACAATAGCATGGTATTTTTTCACCGTGATAGTTACTGTAAATTGGACAGTGCAGTTAGATTAACAAGAATTTAAGCTTTCTGCCCATATTTGACATGTCCATGTCCTGGAAAATTTGCGGTTACTTACAACTTCATTCTACTCACATTAGCGCAACAACCGTCTCGGTATAGGGACACCGATCCTGTACAGATTTTAAATGGAACAAGTTTGGAACCACCAAGACTGGAACCACCAAGAAGGGCCTTGGTCAGGGAGGTGACCAAAAACGTGATGGTCACTCTGACAGAGCTCCAGAGTTCCTCTGTGTAGATGGGAAAACCTTCCAGAAGGACAATCATCTCTGCAGCACTCCACCAATCAGACCTTTATGGTAGAATTACCAGATGGAAGCCACTCCTCAGTAAAAAGCACATGACAGCCCGCTTGGAGGACTCTCAGACCGTGGGAAACAAGATTCTCTGGTCAGATAAAACTAAGATTGAATTCTTTGGCCTGAATGCCAAGTGTCACGTCTGGAGGAAACCTGGTACCATCCCTACGGTGAAGCATGGCGGTGGCAGCATCATGTTGTGGGGATGTTTTTCAGCAGCAGGGACTGGGAGACGTGTTAGGATCAAGGGAAAGATGAACGGAGCAAAGTATAGAGAGATCCTTGATGAAAACCTGCTCCAGAGCACTCAGGATTTCAGACTGGTGCGAAGGTTGACCTTCCAACAGGACAACAACCTTAAGCACACAGCCAAGACAACGCAGTAGTGGCTTTAGGAAAAGCCTTTGAATGTCCTTGAGTGGCCCAGCAACCTGAAAAAAGCTGTGCAGCGACGCTACCCATCCAACCTGACAGAGCTTGAGAGGATCTGCAGAGAAGAATGGGAAAACTCCCCAAATAAAGGTGTGCCAAGCTTGGAGCAAATTGAGGCTGTAATCGCTGCCAAATGTGCTTCAACAAAGTACTGAGTAAAGGGTCTGAATAATTGTGATAAATGTGATAGTTCCGTTTTTTGTTTGTAATAAATTTGCAAACATTTAGAAAAAACTGTTTTTGCTTTGTCATTGTGAGGTAAAAAATATTTTAATCCATTTTAGAATAAGGCTGTAACAAAATCTGGAAAAAAGTTAAGTGGTCTAAAAAACTTTCCCACTGCACTGTACAGTTTAACATGAATTCCAAATACATTTATTTAAGTTATTTTATATCCTATTATGATGGAATGGTCCCCAGCCCTATACCCTAGACACCCACCCACACACTAAGGAGAAGTCCTTATCTCTTTTATAGGCCTACTGCAAGTACTGTAGCCTATAAGCAGCCAAGTCAGAAAGATAGAGAGACCCACTAAAGCAGTACCGCCCCCCCGAGAGTCTGATCCTGCCTGGCAGGGTTGGTCCAACAAAGCCAAAGCCCTTGGGTGGGTAAAAACATATACAAGTCATTTCTCAAAGCTGGAAGGGATTTCTCAGAGCTACTAATGAGAACCTTGACGACCTTGTACCTAGCCGATGGGAATTCCAGTGAGACCTCCACCCAGGTAGTGGCAGTGCTGGCAAAACCAGCTGCAGTAACCCATGGGGAGGGGGTCACACTTGGACAATCAGAGAGGGGTCAAATTATTGTGGCCCCGGCGACACAAAATAATCAAAAGGTCTGAATGCTCAGAGATGCTTTGGAAAATGGGGGACAAGCATGTGTGTTTGTTTCAGGGGAAGGGGGTGTATCTGAGATCCATCAGCTAGGACTTGACATTGGTTATTAAATTCTCCCCATTCTTGCTCAATTTTGCATGCCTTTGTAGTGATTATAGGTAACAATCCTTCGAATGACGTGCCTACATCATTACGCTTATTTATTAATTGTGGAAATGAATTAAGATATGCAAAATGTTGTAAAATGTACAGTACCAGTCAAAAGTTTGGACACACCTACTTATTCAAGGGTTTTTCTTTATTTTTACTATTTCCTACATTTTAGAATAATAGTGAAGACATCAATACTATGAAAGGTTTGGATGACGGCTTTGCACACACTTGGCATTCTCTCAACCAGCATCATGAGGTAGTCACCTGGAATGCATTTCAATTAACAGGTGTGCCTTAAGAGTTAATTTTGTGGATTTTCTTTCCTTCTTAAACCTCTCTAGGGTAGGTGAGACGCTAACGTCCCACCAGGCCAACATCCGGGTGAAACTGCAGAGTGCTAACATTCTATATACACCCTTTGTTATAGTAAACGTTCTTGCAAATACGTTACATCATTTAAAAGATGAACGTCTTATTAATCCAGCAGCGGTGTCAGATGTTGATAGAGAAAGCGAGACCGAGTTGCTTCATCATCTTCTGTCCCCTCTACCTCTGTCCCTTCTGCTCCAACCAGTGGAGTTCACCTGCCAAGATTCATCTCTGCAGGCATGAATGTGCCTCAGGGCTCTTTGTCACAGGAAATTCCCCATCACTTGCACCACCACAAAAAATTCCATTGTTGGACATAAAAGACTGTAAAAACACCAGGAAATCAGCTCCAAGTGATTTTAATTTAAGAAATGTGTCCCCAAGTATTCCCACACAAAGACACATGTGACCGTATACAAATGTAAGCAAAGTTTAAAATTATGTTTTAGTCAAACATTACCTGTTTACAGCAGAAAGATGGGCCATGGGACCAGCAGCGCAATAATAATTATTGAGGGGTGTGTTAGAAACATTTATGTGTTTTGTATGTGTTTTGTATATAGTTCTATCCTTCAAAATGTATCACTGTACCAATTCGGCCACTTGGGTACATTAGGGTACATTAGGGTACATTTGGGTACATTATGGTACATTTGGGTACATTAGGGTACATTTGGGTACATTAGGCTACATTTGTGTGGGACGCCTGGGTAACTTCATGCTCAATGTCATGTAGCTCGCTCATTTTTGAAGATATCTAAGACTTTGCTCAGCTATTGTTGCCATCTTATGTTCTTCGTTCAAATCATCCCCAGCATCCTATCTGTATGTTTGGCTGTTCTTGTTCATTTGAAAGATCATGTAGAAACAATAAAAAACAGAAAACATGTGCTTATTTCCTTGTATTTTCCTCTACCCAATCTATTGTGTTATATTCTCCTACATTCAATTCACACTTCCACCAAATTCAGAGTGTTTCCTTTCAAATGACACCAAGAACATGCATATTCTTGCTTCTGAGCCTGAGCTACAGGCAGTTAGATTAGGGTATGTTTTTAGGAAGAAATTGAGAAGAAGGGGGGTACCCCAAAGAATATAATGTGTGTGAGACAATCAGCTGTGTTGTGACAAGGTAGAATTGGCATAAAGAAGAGTGCAGTCACAAACAAGCGTCAAGTGCTATGATGAAACTGGCTCTCATGAGGACCGCCACTGGAAAGGAAGACCCACAGGTACCTCTGCTGCAGAGGATAAGTTAATTAGAGTTAACTACACCTCAGAAATTGCAGCCCAAATAAACAATTCACAGAGTTCAAGTAACAGACACATCTCAACATCCCTGTTCAGAGGAGACTGCATGAATCAGGCCTTCACGTCATGTTTTCACTATTTTTAAATAAGAAAAACCCTTGAATAAGTAGGTGTGTCCAAACTTTTAACTGGTACTGTATATATTTAAAAAAAAAATACATAGAAAATGTATATGGAGGGTTTAGAAATAATGCAGATAATTACATTGATAGAAGCCACAGTCGATTTGAAATATTAATGCTAATCTACCCCCTTAAAAAATGTGAGGGGATGTAAGCTTTATTCAGATTCGCTTCATTTTGCAGACACCCTTATCCAGAGCAACTTACAGTATTGGGTTCCTACATTCATACTGGTCCCCGTTGGGAAGCAAACCCACAACCCTGTCCTTGCAAGCACCATGCTCTACCAACTGAGCTACACAGGACTACTCAAATTAATTGATGGTCTCTGAAAAACATGAATGGTTCGGAAAATCAATACAGCCTGATTGTAATCTCAGACCCCATTTTCTCAAATCATGCGATGTGAGAGGGTTTCTCTCATGTTTTGTTATGTTCAGGTTGCTGGGACACATTGAAGCGGGAGCTCATGACTCGACAGGTATATACTAATTCTCTACCCAACGTTTCACAATTTCATGTGTCACTAAAAATTGCTCTGAGGAAGAACATGTTTTGATATCGTGTTGGATTTTTATTGATAGCAACATTGCCAGGACACGATAAAATCACAGATGGAGCTGCCTCTTATTTCTGTACAGACCCTTCACTCCACAAATCTTGCTTGCCATTATGCAATGAATCCTTGTGGCAGGACTATGCCGGTGCAAGGCCACTATCAACAGGCCCTGTGTCTGTAGGGGAATACATCTGCTGACTATGCAACCAGACACCATAACCCTATCACCGTACCACACAGGAGAAAAATGAGCTTCCAAAAACACTAGCAGAGGAATAACATTTGCATCACTACCCCTTCTTCTTCTTCTTCTTTTTAAAGAGAAGGAAGTTATGCATTCACAATAAAAGCACTACAGTTTAAATTACAGTTTGCAATACTCGTCAGAAAACTTGCTCATAAATTAATACATTTAGCAATATTACTCAGAAAACGGGCTCATAAATTCATATATTATGACCATTAAAGTTGATTTGACATTTGAAAAAGGTTTATGTAATGCAATCAATCGGAAGTCACAAACAACAGCCTAAAAGCTGAAGTCATAACTTGTTATGAGATAAAGGAAAGAAGAGGGCTAGCCTCACTCGGGGGCCTAGTGGTAAGTTTAAACCACAAGAGACATTATTTTTTTCAACTGAAACATCAACATAGAGGTGGCAGAAAGAAAAGAGAAGGATTTATATTTTTTCCATTTTTTTGAAGTTCAAATGTGAGTAAGCCTAGAGGTAAACACCCTTGGTTGTCATGGCCCCTCACCGCACCATGTCCCCAGACACAGATGGTCCATATCCGCCAGCTCTGAGGGCCCTAATGAACAGAGAACGGCGCCTCCTGAAATCCACACAACGACCATCTGGGAGCTATGAAGGTGGCTTGTTAGCCGGGTAACAAAGCTACACCCTGCCTCCCCTCAGCAAGTTAATAACTTCACACAGCGGTAGTAGGATTGCAGGTTGACATTCATTTTTTTCTTTTTGTACGTGTTGGGTTTTTAAGGGACATTGTCAAGGTAACATCCCACGCTCTGAACCCTTTTTCATCAAGCATCTTAATTTGTCCCTGGTTGTCGTAGAATTCTCTGAAAAATATAAACTATATAATATCAGCCAAGACAGAAAGATTTTTGAATTTAAAAGGTGAGGCAACTAGAGCTATTCTTACAAATTGTACTGAATTGATAGTATCTACACTACTGTTCAAAAGTTTGGGGTCACTTAGAAATGTTGTTGTTTTTGAAAGAAAAACACATTTTTTGTCCATTAAAGTAACATCAAATTGATCAGAAATACAGTGTAGACATTGTTAATATTGTAAATAACTATTGTAGCAAGAAATGGCAGATCTTTACATAGGCATACAGATGCACATTATCAGCAACCATCACTCCTGTGTTCCAATGGCACGTTGTGTTAGCTCATCCAAGTTTATCATTTTAAAAGACTAATTGTTCATTAGAAAACCGTTTTGCAATTATGTTAGCGCAGCTGAAAATGGTTGTGCTGATTAAAGAAGCAATAAAACTGGCCTTCTTTTAGTCTAGTTGAATATCTGGAGCATCAGCATGTGTGGGTTCGATGACAGGCTCAAAACGTCCAGAAACAAAAAACTTTCATCTGAAACTCGTCAGTCTATTCTTGTTCTGAGAAATGAAGGCTATTCCATCCAAGACATTGCGAAGAAACTGAAGATCTCGTACAACGCTGTGTACAACTCCCTTCACAGAACAGGGCAAACTGGTTCTAACCAGAATAGAAAGAGGAGTAGGAAGCCCTGGTGAACAACTGAGCAAGAGGACAAGTACATTAGAGTGTCTAGTTTGTGAAACAGACACCTCACAAGTCCTAGAAGAGTCGCCTCTTCACTGTTGACGTTGAGACTGGTGTTGTCACGCCCTGGCCATAGAGGTTTTTATTCTCTATTTTGGTTAGGCCAGGGTGTGCCTAGGGTGGACATTCTATGTTCATTTTCTATGTTTTGGATTTCTTTGTTGTTTGGCCGGGTGTGGTTCTCAATCAGAGGCAGCTGTCTATCATTGTCTCTGATTGAGAACCATACTTTGGTAGCCTTTTCCCACCTGAGCTTTGTGGGTAGTTGCTTTCTGTTTTTGTGTCTGCACCAGACAGAACTGGTTTGGTTGTTCTCATTGTTAATCGGTGTTCGGTTCCATTAATAAAATGATGAACACGTACCACACTGCACCTTGGTCCTCACCTTCTTCCACCAACATCCGTTACAGGTGTTCTGCGGGTACTATTTAATGAAGGTGCCAGTTGAGGACTTGTGAGGTGTCTGTTTACATTGATTAATTAATTAATATTATGCTACACAAAGATAAATCAAATAAATGTTTCTAAACTGATTCTATCTTAGTTGGACTTATTACATCCGTTACTGAAATGGTTATCCAGTTTATTTGGTAGTCTAATGTATTCATATTTTTAAACCCTGGCAGTCAATCTGAATGCAGATTATGGGAATCCACTCTGATTGGATTCCAAAAGGAATTAAACATCACTTTCCAAGCCATCATAATGGGACTTGATGAACGTTTTGCTTTATAACTTATGCTGGTCACTAGTGTCCAAAACACAGTGAAGGCTGGTCACCAGCAAAAACACAGTGAAGGCTGGTCACCAGCAAAAACACAACAAAGGCTGGTGACCAGCAAAAACACAACGATTGCTGGTCACCAGCAAAAACACAACAAAGGCTGGTGACCAGCAAAAACACAATGATTGCTGGTCACCAGCAAAAACACAAAGAAGGCTGGTCACCAGCAAAAACACAAAGAAGGCTGGTCACCAGTGTCCAAATACAAAGAAGGCTGGTCACCAATGAAAAAACAAGGAAATCTAGTCACCAGCCAAAACACAATGAAGGCTGGTCACCAGTGTCCAAATACAAAGAAGGCTGGTCACCAATGAAAAAACAAGGAAATCTAGTCACCAGCCAAAACACAATGAAGGCTGGTCACCAGTGTCCAAAACACAATGAAGGCTGGTCACCAGTGTCCAAAACACAATGAAGGCTGGTCACCAGTGTCCAAAACACAATGAAGGCTAGTCACCAACAAAAAAACAATGAAGGCTGGTCACCAACAAAAAAACAATGAAGGCTGGTCACCAGTGCTTCTACACCTGCATTGCTTGCTGTTTCGGGTTTTAGGTTGGGTTTCTGTACAGCACTTTGAGATATCAGCTGATGTACGAAGGGCTATATAAATAAATTCGATTTGATTTGATTTGACCAGTGTCCAAAACACAATGAAGGCTGGTCACCAGTGTCCAAAACACAAAGAAGGCTGGTCACCAACAAAAAAACAATGAAGGCTGGTCACCAGTGTCCAAAACACAACGAAGGCTGGTCACCAGTGTCCAAAACACAACGAAGGCTGGTCACCAGTGTCAAAAACACAAAGAAGGTTTGTCACCAACGGAAAAAACTATGAACGCTGGTCACCAGCAAATGCACAAAGAAGGCTGGTCACCAGTGTCCAAAACACAATGAAAGCTGGTCACCATTGAAAAAACAACGAAGGCTGGTCACCAGCCAAAAAAACAATGAAGGCTGGTCACCAGAGAAAACACAACAAAGGCTGGTCGGCCAGCAGAACCAGCTAGGCCAGCATCTGACCAGCACTGACAGCATAGACCAGCATGGACCAGCTTGAAATGTATGCTGTTTTTTTTCTGTAGGTTTTTTTTTGCAGGGATTTGATTTGTGTTTGGCCTCTGAAATCAGCACAGAGCTTTGTTGAAAGCAGAAACTAAAGAGAGACAGAGACTGTGTATCTGTCCATTGTAAAATATGTCACAGTGAATGCAGTTAGACTCTAAGTGAATGTGCATTGATTCAATTATTTACAAAGTGCAATAACCTGTCACAAGGCAAATTTCTCTCTGCAGTTCTGCTGCTGTTGCGAGCAGGATCTGTTTGCACGAAGTCAATCTAACTTGTCAATGACAATGCCTGCAGTACATAGGCCTATAAATGCAGAGCAATGAACTGTGCAGTGGATGTGTATGAGTTTGGGACTCCTCGCTATGGCAAGTGAGACGCCCTCATGTCAGCCCAATATTGTAACACCTAAACTGTAACAGATGAACTGTAATAACTGTAACCTGAACAGTAACGTGTCTCAGAGGTGTAACACCAGAACAGTAACGTGTCTCAGAGGTGTAACACCTGAACAGTAACGTGTCTCAGAGGTGTAACACCTGAACAGTAACGTGTCTCAGAGGTGTAACACCTGAACATTAACGTGTCTCAGAGGTGTAACACCTGAACAGTAACGTGTCTCAGAGGTGTAACACCTGAACAGTAACGTGTCTCAGAGGTGTAACACCTGAACAGTAACGTGTCTCAGAGGTGTAACACCTGAACAGTAACGTGTCTCAGAGGTGTAACACCTGAACAGTAATATGTTATTAAAGTATAAAACCTGAACTGTTATGTGTCATTGAGTAATAACACCTGAACAGTAACGTGTCTTAGAGGTGAGCAGCTTGGGAATAAATCTTGTTTTATAAGAAATACAGTAATTCAAATGTTTCTTCAGAATGAGTAATATCAACTAATCAAATCATAGTGGTGTTACCGTCCGTGATGTCCAAATGTGTTTTCCCCAATCAGGTGGCAAAACATATGCTGTGTGGTGAGAATGTATTCACACCCCTGTCCTTTTCTTTTGTTGTTGTGTTACAGCCTGAATACATGTTTTTGTCACTGGCCTAAACACCATATCCTATGATGTCAAAGTGGAGTTAGGTTTTTGGACATTTTGACAAATTAATTAAAAATAAAAAGCTAAAATGTCTTGAGTCAATAAATATTCAACCCCTTTGTTATGGAATGCCTAAATATGTTCAGGAGTAAATATGTGCTTAATTAATAACAAGTCACAGAAGTTGCATGGACTCACTCAGTGTGCAATTATAATGGATAACATGATTTTTGAATGACTACCCCATCTCTGTACCATACACATTATCGAGAAGTCAATTTCAATTACAGATTCAACCAAAAAGACCAGGGAGGTTTTCCAATGACAGTGAATATCCCTTTGAGCGTTATCAGTGATGCTTTGGATGGTGTATCAATACACCCAGTCACTACAAGATACAGACGTCCTTCCTAACTCAGCTGCCGGAGAGGAAGGAAACTGATCAGGGATTTCAAATTTTTTTTTTTTTTTTCACCTTTATTTAACCAGGTTGGCAAGTTGAGAAAAAGTTCTCATTTACAATTGCGACCTGGCCAAGATAAAGCAAAGCAGTTCGACACATACAACGACACAGAGTTACACATGGAGTAAAACAAACATAGAGTCAATAATACAGTATAAACAAGTCTACATACGATGTGAGAAAATGGCAAATGAGGTGAGATAAGGGAGGTAAAGGCAAAAAAAGGCCATGGTGGCAAAGTAAATACAATATAGCAAGTAAAACACTGGAATGGTAGATTTGCAATAGAAGAATGTGCAAAGTAGAAATAAAAATAATGGGGTGCAAAGGAGCTAAATAAATAAATAAAATAAAATAAATACAGTAGTGAAAGAGGTAGTTGTTTGGGCTAAATTATATGTGGGCTATGTACAGGTGCAGTAATCTGTGAGCTGCTCTGACAGCTGGTGCTTAAAGCTAGTGTGGGAGATAAGTGTTTCCAGTTTCAGAGATTTTTGTAGTTCGTTACAGTCATTGGCAGCAGAGAACTGGAAGGAGAGGCGGCCAAAGGAGGAATTGGTTTTGGTGGTGACCAGGGAGATATACCTGCTGGAGCGCTGTTAGGATGATTGATGATTAATATGACTGAACAAATGGAACTGTAACTAAGTAAACTTATACTCTGTTGTATTATATCTGATGAACTACATGGGTTGTGGACTGTGAAAACAGATAAGGTCGTCAGCCTATGGTTGACCCTACAGAAACTTAGCTCTGGGGTTTTTAGATAAGGCAGTGAGTGCATTCCTAGGTTTTCTGTTAATTAAAACTGTCAGTTCAGTGGTGATCGATAATGTTGAGGGGTCAAAAGTTATCTGGGAGTGTGTTAGTAAGTTAGAATGAACTTTTCACCTTACTTTGTCCCGGTCGAGAGGAGGGGATTCTGTTAAAGCAATGAAATGACGTCATGATCTGTATATAAACTGCTGCACGTGATTAAGTGGGAGCGCGCTCCGAGAATAGATTCTATTACCTATTATTGAAAGACTGGTCTGCGTCTATTTTATGCAAACAAGAAATCTTAGAAATTCTCATAAAATAGATTAAGGGTGTTCAATTGATGAAAGCACATTGGCATAATTAAATTACAGTAACAAGTGCGTGCTACGGTGACCAGCGAGCTGAGATAAGGGGGGAATCTACCTAGCAGAGTATTGTAGGTGACATAGAGCCAGTGGGTTTGGCGACGAGTATGAAGCGAGAGCCAGCCAATGAGAGCGTACAGGTCGCAATGGTGGGTAGTATATGGGGCTTTGGTGACAAAACGGATGGCACTGTGATAGACTGCATCCAATTTGTTGTGTAGGGTATTGGAGGCTATTTTGTAAATGACATCGCCGAAGTCGAGGATTGGTAGGATGGTCAGTTTTACGAGGGTATGTTTGGCAGCATGAGTGAAGGATACTTTGTTGCAAAATAGGAAGCCAATTCTAGATTTAACTTTGGATTGGAGATGTTTGATGTGGGTCTGGAAGGAGAGTTTACAGTCAAACCAGACACCTAGGTATTTGTAGTTGTCCATGAGAGAAGAGAGTCGGCCCAAGAATTGAACCCTGTGGCACACCCCATAGAGACTGCCAGAGGTCCGGACAGCAGACCCTCCGATTTGAAACACTGAACTCTATCAGAGAAGTAGTTGGTGAACCAGGCGAGGCAATCATTTGAGAAACCAAGGCTGTCGAGTCTGCCGATGAGGATGTGGTGATTGACAGAGTCGAAAGCCTTGGCCAGATCAATGAATACGGCTGCACAGTAATGTTTCTTATCGATGGTGGTTAAGATATATCGTTTAGGACCTTGAGCGTGGCTGAGGTGCACCCATGACCAGCTCTGAAACCAGATTGCATAGCAGAGAGGGCATACTGAGATTCGAAATGGTCGGTAATCTGTTTGTTGACTCGGCTTTCGAAGACCTTAGAAAGGCAGGGTAGGATAGACATAGCAGTTATAGTCTGTAGCAGTTTGGGTCAAGAGTGTCTCCCCTTTGAAGAGGGGGATGACCGCAGCTGCTTTCCAATCTTTGGGATTCTCAGACGACACGAAAGAGAGGTTGAACAGGCTAGTAATAGGGTGGTGACAATCAATGGTGACAATTAAACAATTTAATAGCTGTGATGGGAGAAAACTGAGGATGGATCAACAACATTGTAGTTACTCCACAATAGTAACCTAGGTGACAGAGTGAAAAGAAGGTTGCCTGTACAGAAACAACACTTTCCAAAACAGGCTTCCTGTTTGCAACAAGTAAATCTGCAAACAATGTGGCAAAGCAATTAACGTTTTGTCCTGAATACAAAGTGATACTTTATGTTTGGGGCAATACAATATATAACTCTGTTCCACTCTCCATATTTTGAGCATAGTGGTGGCTGCATCATGTTATGGGTATGCTTGTAATCCTTAAGGACTGGGGAGTTTTTCAGGATAAAAAAGAAATGGAATGGAGCTAAGCACAGGCAAAATCCTAGAGAAAACCTTATTTCAGTCTGCTTTCCACAAGACACTGTGAGATGAATTCACCTGTCAGCAGGGCAAGGACCTAAAGCACAATGACAAATCTACACTGTTGCTTACCAGGAAGACATTGAATGTTCCTGAGTGGCCGAGTTAATTTTATGACTTAAACCTGTACTGAAAATGTTGTCTAGCAATGATCAACAACCGATTTGACAGGGCTTGAATATTTTTTGAAAGAATAATGGGCAAATGTTGCACAATCCAGGTGTGGAAAGCTCTCAGACACCCAGAAAGACTCGCAGCAGTAATCGATGCCAAAGGTGATTCTAACATGTATTGATTTAGGGGGGTTGAATACTTTTGTAAATTAGACATATTCATATATTATTTTTTTCATACAAATGTTTGGATTTTTCTTCCACGTTAACATTACAGAGTATTTTGTTTAGATCGTTGTCAAAAAATGACAATTGAATCCATTTGAATCCCTCTTTGCAACAGAACAAAATAAAAAGTCAAAGGGTGTGAATACTTTCTGAAGGCACTGAGTCTCGTGACAACCCCGGGCTCTGAAAAGAAAAGATTGATTTTGTTTGGCATTGCACAATCACGAAATTGTTTCCAATAACAACAGGTGCAAAAAAAAAGATTCCTTGCTCCATGTCTCAAAAGGTACGGTCGGCACCTTTTGGAACCTACATCAACAACAAAACAATATTTCATAGCCGTTTTGCCAAACAATATTACAAAAGCAATTCCAGAACTCGATATACTAGAGGATCGCTTCTCATCCTCTCTCTCCCAAAGGAGCTTCAGAATCATCCATATAGATTTACCCTGCAGCACCTTACATATCCAAACCCAGAGAAAGACTTAGCAGTTAAAATTCATCAAGAAATCTGCCCCCATTTCATGATATGTAATAAAGGAGATGTGCTATTGATAAGCAGCTCTGTCAAACAGACTGCACTCCACTCTTAGAGGTAATTGCGGGCGGTTCTCACTGTATTTTGATGTTGTCCATCATCTCAAGATGGGAAACACTACCCACTGGGCACAGACGTCAGTTCAACGTCTTGTTTAGATTTAAATTTGGTTGAGTTGTCAGCTAACATTAAATGAATTAATAAAACAATCAATGTCACAATGTCATTGGATTTAGGTTAAAAGGGAGGAAATAAAAGATGAAATTCCCTGATGTTGATGACGTGGAAACGACGTTGATTCAACCAGTTTTTGCCCAGTGGGTAGTATGGAAATCAAACTGCTATCCTTTTACATGACACTTGTTTTCTATTGGATGTCCATCCATGTAGCCAGTTGTAAGCTTCAAGAGCTGGAAGGGCCGATGTCTCAAACCAGACTAATTTAAATCAACTTAAATCAAATCAAATCAAATTGTATTTGTCACATACACATGGTTAGCAGATGTTAATGCGAGTGTAGCGAAATGCTTGTGCTTCTAGTTCCGACCATGCAGTAATAACCAACAAGTAATCTAACTAACAATTCCAAAACTACTGTCTTATACACACAAGTGTAAGGGGATAAAGAATATGTACATAAAGATATATGAATGAGTGATGGTACAGAGCAGCATAGGCAAGATACAGTAGATGGTATCGAGTACAGTATATACATATGAGATGAGTATGTAAACAAAGTGGCATAGTTAAAGTGGCTAGTGATACATGTATTACATAAAGATGCAGTAGATGATATAGAGTACAGTATATACGTATACATATGAGATGAATAATATAGGGTATGAAAACATTATATTAGGTAGCATTGTTTAAAGTGGCTAGCGATATATTTTACATCATTTCCCATCAATTCCCATTATTAAAGTGGCTGGAGTTGAGTCAGTGTGTTGGCAGCAGCCACTCAATGTTAGTGGTGGCTGTTTAACAGTCTGATGGCCTTGAGATAGAAGCTGTTTTTCAGTCTCTCGGTCCCAGCTTTGATGCACCTGTACTGACCTCGCCTTCTGGATGATAGCGGGGTGAATAGGCAGTGGCTCGGGTGGTTGTTGTCCTTGATGATCTTTGATGATGCCCCCGGTGATGCGTTGTGCAGACCTCACTACCCTCTGGAGAGCCTTACGGTTGTAGGCGGAGCAGTTGCAGTACCAGGTGGTGATACAGCCCGCCAGGATGCTCTCGATTGTGCATCTGTGGAAGTTTGTGAGTGCTTTTGGTGACAAGCCAAATTTCTTCAGCCTCCTGAGGTTGAAGAGGCGCTGCTGCGCCTTCTTCACGATGCTGTCTGTGTGGGTGGACCAATTCAGTTTGTCTGTGATGTGTACGCCGAGGAACTTAAAACTTACTACCCTCTCCACTACTGTTCCATCGATGTGGATAGGGGGGTGTTCCCTCTGCTGTTTCCTGAAGTCAACAATCATCTCCTTAGTTTTGTTGACGTTGAGTGTGAGGTTATTTTCCTGACACCACACTCCGAGGGCCCTCACCTCCTCCCTGTAGGCCGTCTCGTCGTTGTTGGTAATCAAGCCTACCACTGTTGTGTCGTCCGCAAATTGATGATTGAGTTGGAGGCGTGTGTGGCCACGCAGTCGTGGGTGAACAGGGAGTACAGGAGAGGGCTCAGAACGCACCCTTGTGGGGCCCCAGTGTCGAGGATCAGCGGGGTGCATATGTTGTTGCCTACCCTCACCACCTGGGGGCGGCCCGTCAGGAAGTCCAGTACCCAGTTGCACAGGGCGGGGTCGAGACCCAGGGTCTCGAGCTTGATGACGAGCTTGGAGGGTACTATGGTGTTAAATGCCGAGCTGTAGTCGATGAACAGCATTCTCACATAGGTATTCCTCTTGTCCAGATGGGTTAGGGCAGTGTGCAGTGTGGTTGAGATTGCATCATCTGTGGACCTATTTGGGCAGTAAGCAAATTGGAGTGGGTCTAGGGTGTCAGGTAGGGTGGAGGTGATATGGTCCTAGACTAGTCTCTCAAAGCACTTCATGATGACGGAAGTGAGTGCTACGGGGCGGTAGTTGTTTAGCTCATTTACCTTAGCTTTCTTGGGAACAGGAACAATGGTGGCCCTCTTCAAGCATGTGGGAACAGCAGACTGGGATAGAGATTGATTGAATATGTCCGTAAACACACCAGCCAGCTGGTCTGCGCATGCTCTGAGGGCGCGGCTGGGGATGCCGTCTGGGCCTGCAGCCTTGCGAGGGTTAACACGTTTAAATGTTTTACTCACCTCGGTTGCAGTGAAGAAGAGTCCGCATGTTTTCGTTGCAGGCCGTGTCAGTGGCACTGTATTGTCCTCAAAGCGGGCAAAAAAGTTATTTAGTCTGCCTGGGAGCAAGACATCCTGGTCCGTGACGGGGCTGGTTTTCTTTTTGTAATCCGTGATTGACTGTAGACCCTGCCACATACCTCTTGTGTCTGAGCCGTTGAATTGAGATTCTACTTTGTCTCTATACTGATGCTTAGCTTGTTTGATTGCCTTGCGGAGGGAAAACAACTGTTTTATTCGGTCATGTTTCCGGTCACCTTGCCCTGATTAAAAGCAGTGGTTCGCACTTTCAGTTTTACGCGAATGTTTTAATTGTTGCTATGGGAACAACATCTTCAACTGCACGTTCTAATGAACTCGCACACCGAATCAGCGTATTCGTCAATGTTGTTGTCTAACGCAATACGAAACATATCCCAGTCCACATGATGGAAGCAGTCTTGGAGTGTGGAATCAGATTGGTCGGACCAGCATTGGACAGACCTCAGCTTGGGAGCTTCTTGTTTTAGTTTCTGTCTGTAGGCAAGGATCAACAAAATGGAGTCGTGGTCAGCTTTTCCGAAAGGAGGGCGGGGCAGGGCCTTATATGCATTGCGGAAGTTAGAATAGCAATGATCCAAGGTTTTGCCAGCCCTGGTTGCGCAATCGATATGCTGATACAATTTAGGGAGTCTTGTTTTCAGATTCGCCTTGTTAAAATACCCAGTTACAATGAATGCAGCCTCAGGATGTATGGGATTCCAGTTTGCAAAGAGTCAAATAAAGTTAGTTCAGAGCCATCGATGTGTCTGCTTGGGGGGGAATATATACGGCTGTGATTATAATCGAAGAGAATTCCCTTGGTAGATAATGCGGTCGACATTTGATTGTGAGGAATTCTAAATCAGGTGAACAGAAGGATTTGAGTTCCTGTATGTTTTTGTGATCACACCATGTCTCGTTAGCCATAAGGCATACGCCCCCGCCCCTCTTCTTACCAGTCGGCGCGATGCGTGGAGAAACCAACTGGCTGCACCGACTCCGATAGCGTCTCTCCAGTGAGCCATGTTTCCGTGAATCAAAGAACGTTACAGTCTCTGATGTCCCTCTGAAATGCTACCCTTGCTCAGATTTCATCAACCTTGTTGTCAAGAGACTGGACATTGGCGAGAAGTATACTAGGGAGTGGTGCACGAGGTGCCCGTCTCTAGAGCCTAACCAGAAGACCGCTTCGTTTCCCTCTTTTAAGGAGTCGTTTTTTTGGGTCGCCGGCTGGGATCCATTCCGTTGTCCTGGGTGAAAGGCAGAACACAGGATCCGCTTTGCGAAAGTCATATTCTTGGTCGTACTGATGGTGAGTTGACGCTGCTCTTATATTCAGTAGTTCTTCTCGACTGTATGTAATGAAACCTAAGATGACCTGGGGTACCAATGTAAGAAATAACACGTAAAAAAAACTAAAAACTGCATAGTTTCCTAGGAACGCGAAGCGAGGCGGACATCTCTGTCGGCGCCGGAAGTGCCGACAGTATTAATGGCTTCCATTACACGTCTATAGGACCTCAGTGAGGATCAATGAACGACAATAAGTGGGATCCCTGTTAGGTTAGTTTTGACTAAGGGATGGTCCGAGTTATTTTTCATTACCGTAAACACAACAGCGGTATTATTCTTTGTCATTCTGTCACTGATAGTGATAGGGAGACATTGAATAGAGTAAAATATATCCAATGTTTTGCTTTGTTAATAAAATATACTGTAAATCACAATACCCCAATAGACAAAAGTCTTAACCCAATAGACAAATAATTTTTCTTTCTGACCGATCACATTTATTTCATGAAGCCCTTTTTAGCAGTGGTCACAAAGTACTCTACAGCCTAAAACACTAAAGAGCAAGCAATTCAGAGCAGAAGCACAGTGACAAGGGAAAAATACCCAGAAGTAAGGAACCTAGGAAGAAACCTAGAGAAGAACCAGGCTCAAGGAGGTGGCCAGAGGCCGGAACCTAGGAAGAAACCTAGAGAGGAATCAGGCTTAAAATGGTGGCCAGAGCTCTTCTGATGATATTCTTTAGTGTTGGGCAACAGGGTTTCTGATCGGTTGACTCACAGCTGTCCAGGTAACTGGGCAGAGCTCCAGTGTTTTTCAGCGTGCGTCTGAGAAAGCTGCTGACTCTGAGTCTTTGAGGGTTGAAATGTGGAGGGGGTCTGACGTGCGGTCGTCACGGAGGGACACAGGGAGATGTTCTCCTCCATCTGTTCTCCTTCCTGTTTGATGGGCTGTTGGGCGGCGTGCTCCGCTGTGATCACCACAGCCGCAGCACCCAGGGTGGCGTCTAATGAGCCGGAGTGTGCCTTGGGGGCCTGGCCATCCCTCTGTGACAACACGACGGCCAGATGGACGCCACCGCCAGATCTCTGACCACGCACCTGCACCAGCAGCTGGTGCCACCACGCGCTCCCGTCCGTCTTTGTTGTCTCCCCTCTCAGGTCGTGGTAGAAACTAAACAACTGGAGCAGGGACAACAGTACAGCTCTCCTAAAATTCTACACAACAGTACAGCTCTCCTATCATTCTACACAACAGTGGAACTCTCCTAACATTCTACACAACAGTAGAACTCTCCTAACATTCTACACAACAGTACAGCTCTCCTAACATTCTACACAACAATAGAACTCTCCTAACATTCGACACAACAGTAGAACTCTCCTAACATTCTACACAACAATAGAACTCTCCTAACATTCTACACAACAGTAGAACTCTCCTAACATTCTACACAACAGTACAGCTCTCCTAGCATTCTACACAACAGTAGAACTCTCCTAACATTCTACACAACAATAGAACTCTCCTAACATTCTACACAACAGTAGAACTCTCCTAACATTCTACACAACAGTAGAGCTCTCCTAGCATTCTACACAACAGAAGAACTCTCATAACATTCTACACAACAGTAGAACTCTCCTAACATTCTACACACCAGCACAACAGTACAGCTCTCCTAACATTCTACACAACAGTAGAACTCTCCTAACATTCTACACAACAGTACAGCTCTCCTAACATTCTACACAACAGTAGAACTCTCCTAACATTCTACACAACAGTAGAACTCTCCTAACATCCTACACAACAGTAGAACTCTCCTAACATTCTACACAACAGTAGAACTCTCCTAACAATCTACACAACAATAGAACTCTCCTAACATTCTACACAATAGTAGAACTCTCCTAACATTCTACACAACAATAGAACTTTCCTAACATTCTACACAACAGTACAGCTCTCCTAACATTCTACACAACAGTACAGCTCTCCTAACATTCCACACAACAGTACAGCTCTCCTAACATTCTACACAACAGTAGAACTCTCCTAACATTCTACACAACAGTACAGCTCTCCTAACATTCTACACAACAGTAGAACTCTCCTAACATTCTACACAACAGTAGAACTCTCCTAACATTCTACACAACAATAGAACTCTCCTAACATTCTACACAACAGTACAGCTCTCCTAGCATTCTACACAACAGTAGAACTCTCCTAACATTCTACACAATAATAGAACTCTCCTAACATTCTACACAACAGTAGAACTCTCCTAACATTCTACACAAGAGTACAGCTCTCCTAACATTCTACATCAAAGTGTCACAGTGCCAAGACACCGGTTGGCTTTTATTGCTGGAGACAGGCAACATTAAAGAGCTCTTGTGGCACATATTATTCAGCATACTGATGGTGTCACCCTGGTCAGATGCAACGCTTGTTGGTGGATTTTTATATATATATATATCAGTCTTCAAAGGTGGAGGATATAAGAGACAGCAATGTTTGATTGTTTCATTTTGTGACTGGGCATAGTTCAGTTTGCCAGAGCCAGATGGATCTTCGTGTATCCAATACTAATGGGTTGAGTTTGAATATAGTAGAATAGTCCTATGGATACTTCAGGTCTTGCTACTCATATTACTCCTGCTAACTTTAACAGAAAGCCCAGTTTGTGTGTGAGAGAAGTCACAAGTCTCTCAGAGAAAGCGGGATTGTCAACAACACATCTACAGTACCAATTCTATTAGTGTCATGACTTTTGCGAAAGTATCAGAGGACACCATGGATAAGCAAACAAAACACTTTATGTGTAAGTAACACTTTATAGTTTATGTACTTTTCTTCCAGTTGTTCTAAAATAAGTATATTGTAGAAGATTTGGGGCTTAGCCAGACTCAGAATCTAACCTTTACCCTGGTGCTGTGACTGTCAGTCCAACACATTTGCCATTACACCAAGAGACTTTAACCTTAGTTGTACTAAGGTCGCAATTGAGATTTACTGTGATACAGACCCATGCAGGCCCTCCTGTGTTGATTGTTGGTGCTGATTGGTGAGTCGATTGGGGATCAATGATCTGTATCCCTGGGGGTGGGTTAACAGAACCCCAATGGTCCTTCCCTTCCAAACCCCTGCACATACCCGTCTTTCAGGCAACCGCTCCGGCCCTCCATCACGTTCACTTTTCGTTCGACGGAGGGAGTAGGCCTATTGGCTGGCCATTGATGAGAAATTCACCCCTAGTCCCACAGGCACCCAAACAAACACTGGCTTTCTCCAGCCCAACATCTTCTCTCTGTCTCCACAAATACGACTTCACTTTTATCATCCCCAAAAACAAATAGCCACGGCCGTACTGGACCTGAGGCAATCATTTATTTGTCTAATTCTCTTCTCGCTGTACAGAACAGGGTCTTATATGTGTTCCTCCGGTGATTGATGTGCTAGCAGTTTTCTGATTACTATACGTTTCGATCTCCCCCTCTGCAATGTAATGAGAATACATGTCGGACTGTAAAAAAGCTGGCAGACTGTAAGGCGGAGGTAACTCAACAGCTGTTTAAAAAATAACCGTCTCAAAGTTTGCCGTTGTTTTGGTTTTTTTTGTTGTGTGATTTTTGGTGATTTTGTAGTTCTCTAGGTGTTTGTGTATTGTATACTGTGGTGGATATTGACTGTGATTATCCCCCTACTTTTGTTTTTTTACATCATCATCAGGATACAGTGTTTCTATTTTAACAATGACAGGCTTTCTTCACCTGTCAAGGTGAACATAGGCCTAAATGAATCTTTCCCCAAAGACCTCTAACAAGCCTGAATTAAAGCCACAAATTGAGCACACTGCTTTAAAATTTCAACCAGTCAACTGACACAGATCAATATTAATAAGATATCGGTTTGCTTGTGCTCTGTCATGTTAAATACCTTTATATTTAGGGTGTATTAAATATTGGATTTAAAGCCATTCCATAGTGCATGAAAAACATTGATGGAGCTAATCTATATTTCTCATTGCAGAGGGGAATGCCTCCTTTGGCTCAGGACATGGTTTAGTGGTTTGTGGTTGGGGGTTACAGCCATAATGACCTGTTATGTCTATCGCCTCACAAAGCAAGCCTGTGATTGACAGCCCAGGCAGGACCTATTTGAACAGAGGGGGAGGCATTTAATCGAAGTAATGCCTTTTGTCAATGCCAAAATCATTTCGATAATAAATAAAAGAGTCATTGTCAAGCGGTGGCTGTTGAGAGAGCTCACTAAAATCATTCCGGTAGTTGCAAGATCTGGGAGAATCATTTAGCTGTCAGATTGCATTTAGCCAGACACTGCCAGACATTCTATCAGTCCGATTAATCCCAAACTCACCAGGCCTCTGTCCAGCTAATGTGGTTTCAGAGAGAGGGAAGGGCTGGGTCTTTGATAGTCATAATGAATGTCTGGGGAGAGATACACGTCTGGGGATAGATACACATGTCTGGAGAGAGATACACATGTCTGGAGAGAGATACACATGTCTGGAGAGAGATACACGTCTGGGGATAGATACACATGTCTGGAGAGAGATACACATGTCTGGAGAGAGATACGCATGTCTGGAGAGAGATACACATGTCTGGAGAGAGATACACATGTCTGGAGAGAGATACACATGTCTGGAGAGAGATACACATGTCTGGAGAGAGATACACATGTCTGGAGAGAGATACACATGTCTGGAGAGAGATACACATGTCTGGAGAGAGATACACGTCTGGGGATAGATACACATGTCTGGAGAGAGATACACATGTCTGGAGAGAGATACGCATGTCTGGAGAGAGATACACATGTCTGGAGAGAGATACACATGTCTGGAGAGAGATACACATGTCTGGAGAGAGATACACATGTCTGGAGAGAGATACACATGTCTGGAGAGAGATACACATGTCTGGAGAGAGATACACATGTCTGGAGAGAGATACACATGTCTGGAGAGAGATACACATGTCTGGAGAGAGATACACATGTCTGGAGAGAGATACACATGTCTGGAGAGAGATACACATGTCTGGAGAGAGATACACATGTCTGGAGAGAGATACGCATGTCTGGAGAGAGATACGCATGTCTGGAGAGAGATACACATGTCTGGAGAGAGATACGCATGTCTGGAGAGAGATACCCATGTCTGGAGAGAGATACACATGTCTGGAGAGAGATACACATGTCTGGAGAGCGATACTGAGATATGAGAGGGGAGGAGAACACATGGAGAACATTTGATCCTATTGTTATTGTCAACCAGCTGCTGCTGTCCGTTACAGACAGAAACTGACCACTTACAGTGTCCACACATCCCTCTTTAAATCTGCACCTTTACATTCCTGCACATTCAAATCCTCTTCAAAGCAGAAAGATTATGATTGGTTCTTGGGAAAAGGTCTAGATGAGGGATGGGCCAGGGGCTCAATAAGGAACTCAGTCCGGGTCTCAATTTACGGTTCAGAGTTAGAACAGTAGAATGCAAAAAGGTGCAATTTCGAAATGTGGTTGTGCATCTGTAGTTTCTCTCTTGTTACGTCAGTCACTCAATTAGTCCATGTCATCATGTCAAAATTGTTTTGATTTGTAAGTTAGTCTAGCCAGCTAGCTAAACTTGTAGATAGCTGGCTAGATTGGGATCCACATCTACTAAGCTATATGGAATTGTTTTAAGAAGGTCATATCAAGGATCATTTTGTGAATTGATTTAGAATTTTAAGACCTCTTGAAGTATAAAAAATATATTCAAAAAACATTTACACATTTTTTGGGGGGGCTAACTACTACTAGCCCACACAATCACATTGAATAACAGATTCACTACATGGAACACTAGGTAGTTGTCCGGGGTGCCAGGTAGCCTAGTGGTTAGAGTGTTGGGTCAGTAACCGAAAGGTTGCTAGAATGGATCCCCGAGCTGACAAGGTAAAAATCGTGTATTCTGCCTCTGAACAAGGCAATTAACCCCCGGTTCCTAGGCTGTCATTGTAAATAAGAATTTGTTCTTAACTGACTTGGCTGGTTATATAAAAATAAATAGTCCCCCCCCAAAAAAATCTTAAAATAAATTAGTATAAAAAAAGAAAAAAAGTGTCTGTCCTATATCTGAGAGATCGGGTAACATCTGTTATTTTTATATATATATATATATATATATATATATATATATATATATATATATATATATATATATATATATATATATATATATATATATATATTTTTATTTTTTATTTTTTTCTCCATGTATTTAACCCCATATTTTTAGCACTAAAAAGTCTCCATATACTGTATGATGTATTTCCATTCTTTTTTTTAAACTGGTACCGAGGGACCTTTGGACGAGTCCTATGAGGCCTGTGGACATCCTAGAGCACAACAACCGACATGTACGTGACAGTCTCACCTTATTGTGTAACCCAAACTGTTGGGACGCTACAGACAGAAGTTGACAGATCGGCTGTACTGACTTCAGATGAGTCCCAAGAAGCTTTTGGGGGTCGTGAAGCAAAACGGAGAACAACTGAGTCTAATTGTTAAGACGCCACATACGGTTTTGTGAGAAGACCGATTTTCAGGAAGTCTCATGGTCTGACAAACACAGCTCAATCTCTGTCACCTTTCACCTCAGATATGTTTTTTTATGCTGATCTTTTTGTTATGCTATTTTAATTTCCGCAGGGGTGAACATATCGACTCCAGGAAGTTAGACATTTTTACAAATGAATACAAAATTAAAAGCTGAAATGTCTTGAATCAATAGGCACTGTTTTCAACCCTGTTTTTATGGCAAGCCTAAATACGTTCAGGAGTTAATATTTCCATAACAAGTCACATAATAACTTGCATGGACTCTGTGTGCACTAATAATGTTTCACATGATTTTTGAATGACCACCTCATCTCTGTACCCTACACATACAATTATCTGTAAGGTCCCTCAATCGAACAATGAATTTCAAACACAGATTACACCAAATACCAGGAAGGTTTTCCAATGCATCGCATAGAAGGGCACCTATTGGTAGAGGGATAAAAAAATAAAAAGCAGACATTGAACATCCCTTTGACCTCAAGGTGAAGTTGTTAACTAAGTTGTTAACTACACAATAGACTCAAGTCACTACAAAGAAACAGGCGTCCTTCCTAACTCAGTTGCCGGAGAGGAAGGAAACGGCTTTAGGGATTTAACCATGTACGGAATAAAAATATTCTAAAATGCATGCTGTTTGCAATAAGGCACGAAAGAAAAACTGCCCCCCCTCCCCAAAAACAATGCTAAGAAATTCACATTATGTCATCAATACAAAGCGTTATGTTTGGGGCAAATCCAACATAACACATCACTGAGTACCACACTTCATATGTTCAAGCACATGGTGGTGACTGCATCATGTTATGCTTGTCATAGGCAAGGACTAAGGACTTTTTTTGGGATTAAAATAAACAGAATAGAGCTAAACACAGGCAAAATCCTAGAGGAAAACCTGGTTCAGTCTGCTTTCCAACAGACACTGGAGACAAATTCACCTTTCAGCAGGACAATAACCTAAAACACAAGGCCAAATATACACTGGGGTTGCGTACCAAGATGACATTGAATGTTCCTGAATGGCACAGTTATAGTTTTGACTTAAATTGGCTTGAAAATGTATGGCAAGACATGACAATGGTTGTCTAGCAAGACCCCATTGGCAGCAGATATTGGGGATCCTTAATAAATACAAATATAACTTGAAGAATTAACAAAAATAATAATGTGCAAATATTGTACAATCAAGACGTGCAAAGCTCTTAGAGACTTACCCAGAAATGTGATTCTAAAATGTACTGACTCGGGGGTGTGAATACTAACGCAAATGAGATATTTCTCTATGTCTAAAATGTACTGACTCAGGGGTGTGAATACTGACGCAAATTAGATATTTCTGTATGTCTAAAAACATGCGTTCACTTTATCATCATAGTGTGTAGTGTAGAGAGCCAACAACAACAAAACAATGCTGTAGCAACAACAAAACAAGGCTGTAACAACGACAAAACAAGGCTGTAACAACGACAAAACAAGGCTGTAACAACAACAAAACAAGGCTGTAACAACGACAAAACAATGCTGTAACAACAACAAAACAAGGCTGTAACAACAACAAAACAAGGCTGTAACAACAACAAAACAAGGCTGTGACAACAACAAAACAAGGCTGTAACAACAACAAAACAAGGCTGTGACACAACAAAACAAGGCTGTAACAACAACAAAACAAGGCTGTAACAACGACAAAACAAGGCTGTAACAACAACAAAACAAGGCTGTAACAACGACAAAACAATGCTGTAACAACAACAAAACAAGGCTGTAACACAACAAAACAAGGCTGCAACAACAACAAAACAAGGCTGTGACACAACAAAACAAGGCTGTAACACAACAAAACAAGGCTGTAACAACAACAAAACAATGCTGTAACAACAACAAAACAAGGCTGTAACAACAACAAAACAATGCTGCAACAACAACAAAACAAGGCTGTAACAACAACAAAACAAGGCTGTAACACAACAAAACAAGGCTGTAACAACAACAAAACAAGGCTGTAACAACGACAAAACAAGGCTGTAACAACAACAAAACAAGGCTGTAACAACGACAAAACAATGCTGTAACAACAACAAAACAAGGCTGTAACACAACAAAACAAGGCTGCAACAACAACAAAACAAGGCTGTAACACAACAAAACAAGGCTGTAACAACAACAAAACAAGGCTGTAACAACGACAAAACAAGGCTGTAACAACAACAAAACAAGGCTGTAACAACGACAAAACAATGCTGTAACAACAACAAAACAAGGCTGTAACACAACAAAACAAGGCTGCAACAACAACAAAACAAGGCTGTGACACAACAAAACAAGGCTGTAACACAACAAAACAAGGCTGTAACAACAACAAAACAATGCTGTAACAACAACAAAACAAGGCTGTAACAACAACAAAACAATGCTGCAACAACAACAAAACAAGGCTGTGACACAACAAAACAAGGCTGTAACAACAACAAAACAATGCTGTAACAACAACAAAATGTGTAATAATTCAAGCGGTTTGAAGACTTTCTGAAGGCACTGTAAGCCAAACAGAAAGTTGTTGACAATAATGTAAAACATTCAAAGTAAATTTGGCCATTATACGAGAGACCTATTTGAAGGAGAAGGTGTCTTGACAGCAGAAATTCCTGGTAATGGTTCATAGCTGCGACGGTGAGTGAGGGAGATAGCTTTTTCTTTGTGGTCAGTGTCAGTCATTTTGGAGTGGTGTTAATTAGC